>NC_091760.1:92206680-92510203 GCF_029378745.1 Bos indicus | reverse complement strand
AATAAAAAATATCCATACTATTAGGTAATAGTTTAGATAGAAATGTAATGTTTATAGAAAGATAGATACATTTTTTTTGGCCAAAAACCAAAAAGAGCTGGTTCCTTTATATTCTAGCCCCAAACAAAGCAAAACTTTATTAAATTTTAACATTTTAATTTCCTATGTCTCATTCCTTTCCAGGCTCTATGCATATTTTTAACCACAGTTTTTCTGGTTTCTAGGATGTCATAAGCAAAAATAGTATTACTATGGACTTGGAACAGGTATAGAAATAAATTTACAGACTACACAGCAAGAATACATGAAAATTAACTTCATATTGGTTTGACAGTATGTGGTTGGCTTTAACAGGATATACTGATTTTACTGCATATCATGATTTTCATAGCATCATATAATTTGACATGTAATTTGTATCAAGATTTGCCTCTAAATCATTTTAAATAGCAATAGCTGTGTATTAATCACATGACTTTATATGTAATTATGTTAACTACAATACATAACTGTCTCAGCCAGCATGATCACTCATTTTGGAGCCCAGTTTTAAATAAGATTATGTTGATGTCAATAGAAGGATCAGAACTAATAAAATAATTATTTGGCATTGATTACTCTCCTCTCGGTAGTCCCATAGGCCTTTATTAGTTCTTAATTAAGAGTTTAATTCATTCTGCTTTGATTTTGTATAATTTCTATACAAGCTCATCAGCTCTACCAAACTGAATTTCTTGTGTGGCATCCTGTCTCATTCATCTTTCATATCCCGTATCTATTGATAATAGTTCATATAGTGAACAACCATAACTCAAAAGAATAAAGATTTTCCTGTTTTTTTTTTAAGAGTATTTTTTTTTTTTGAATTTCTTTCAGAAACTTGGTACAGCTGTACAAAAGTGAAGATGACATGGACATTTCAAAGAAGATTAAGACTCAGTGGACTTCTTTGGGCTTAGAAGATGTACAGCTTGTAAATTACTCTGTGTTGCTGAACCTGCCAGGTCTTTCTCCCAGCTCTGTGACTCTGAGCAGCAGTGGCCAGTGCTTTCATCCTAATGGCCAGCCTTGCAGTGAAGAAGCCAGAAAATGGAGCAGCCAAGACCTGCTATATTCATACGCAGCCTATTCTGCCAATGGAATTCTCGAGGTAATATGACCATTTATCTCTGTCATTTACAGTGAAATGAGATTAGAAAACAACAGCTTTCATCTAAATTGAACTAACTGGCAAGATACAGAATACCAAAGTAACCATTAAATGTTCTCAGTGTAGAGGTGCCAGGAAAGGGGAAGGAAGATTTAAATTGCCTGACCCTTGTCATATTTGGAAAGTGAAAACATGTTAGAAGAATTTAATTCAAAAGTGTTGAATGTGTGACTGAGTCATTCACATTTCGCTTAGCTCTTACAGTGCAAATTCATTTTCTTCTTTGGTTCTAAGGAGGCAAGTTTTAATAGATTGATGTGGACAGAAAGAATAGAAATGGAGGCAGTTGTGTTTTGAGATTGTGTATGCACACAAGAAATGAAGTGGAAAATGGATGTGATTATTCACACATTTAAGATTTGATATACAGTGTTTCTGCTTTATGATGGAAAATACATGAAAAAGGGACCAGGTATGAATTTTTCACTTTAGTCTTTCTAAGTTAGCTGTTTTTTGTTTGTTTGTTTTGTTCTGTTTTTTAATGTGTTTTTCCGGCATTGTGGTTAGGTGCACAGCTTCTAGAGCCACGTGGACTAGTTTCAATTCTCAAATCCCCAGTTATCACTGATAATTAAGCATCTAAGGCTGAGTTTTCTCATCTCTGTAATGGGGATAATAATGGTCCCAGCTTCACAATCTTGTTGTGACAATTGAATTAATAGATGTAAATCGTGGAGGATAGAGCTTAGCCTATTATAAGAAAAATATAGCAGTTAGACTTCAAGCATTTAAATGGTCACTAGTTTCCTTTACCTGGAAAAATCCCATGGATGGAGGAGCCTCCATGCGGTCGCTAGGAGTCGGACACGACTGAGCGACTTCACTTTCACTATTCACTTTCATGCATTGGAGAAGGAAATGGCAACCCACTCCAGTGTTCTTGCCTGGAGAATCCCAGGGACGGGGGAGCCTGGTGGGCTGTCATCTATGGAGTTGCACAGAGTCGGACACAACTGAAGCGCCTTAGCAGCAGCAGCAGCAGTTTCCTTTATGGGCAAATTTTCCATATCTATGTAAAAGTCTCATTTTAATAAACACATTTAGTTTCTTTATAAAGCTGTAAATTTTTTCTATAGATTTTGTGTGAATAAAATGATGTTTCTGCTAATTATTGACACAGCTTTTTAAGATTCTAATTTATGATTAAGTCAGAATAAGATGATTAATTTAAATCATTTAGAGTTACATTGCATAAATATAGGCTTGTTTCTAAACTTTTGTTAATTTATGGGGAGAGGCAGTTAACTGATCCTTCAGCGCTGTTTTTGTTCTGTGTTTTAACATCGTTGACATCTAGCATATCTACTACACATAACCAGCACCATCTTGCAAGTCTTTTTATTAATTAAAAGTTAATGTAATATTAAGTGTAATAATTCTAGTGTAGGACTCATGGTTTGATTTGATCACTATACCCTATTTCTGATAGGCAATAATAGAAATGTACCTGCATATTAGTAGAAATAGAAGGAGGCTGCTAGCTTTCTTTCTTTGGTTCAGAAACTTCAGTCTTAAGTTGAGATTCTAAAGTTAACGCACAGATTTTCTCTCAGACTCCCAAACCTGTGTAAGTGAAAGTCGCTCAATTGGGTCAGACTCTTTGCAACTCCATGGGCTATACAGTCCATGGAATTCTCCAGGCCAGAATACTAGAGTGGTTAACCTTTCCCTTCTCCAGGGGATCTTCCCAACCCAGGGATTGAACCCAGGTCTCCCACATTATGGGCGGATTCTTTACCACTGAGCTACAAGGAAAGCCCAAAATTCCAGGCTCCTACTTATTCCAGTTGATTTAAGTATATCAGAGTCATCTCCTTCCCTAAACAAAGCACATCCCAAACACCGAACAACAATAAAATCCCAGAAGATTGAAAAGGTCCTTGGAATCACCCCCATTTATTTTCTTTTCAATTTCCTCTGGCAAACATTCATTATTCCTTGACTGAGCTGATAGGGAAAAGTCAAGAAACTAGAACTTGTATCTCTGTTGTCTCTGTATGGACGTCTCTAATAATCCTCTGGACACACTGAATTGTTTTTTGTATTCCTATGTAATCATATCTCTGATTATTATACATTTATCTTATCGATTATGTGTTTAAATTTTCTGTTTCATATTTTAAAAAATCAAGGTGTACTATAGAATCGTGGAGGTACTTAACTGTTTGTGATGTGACAAGTCATGGAACCCTACACTCTTTGTGGGACTGTAAATTGGTACAGCCACTATTTAAAACAGTATGTAGGTTCTTCAGGAAAACTAAAAATAGAGCTACCATGCTGCTGCTAAGTCACTTCAGTCATGTCTGACTCTGTGTGACCCCAGAGATGACAGCCCACCAGGCTCCCCCGTCTCTGGGATTCTCCAGGCAAGAACACTAGAGTGGGTTGCCATTTCCTTCTCCAATGCATGAAAGTGAAAAGTGAAAGTGAAGTCGCTCAGTCGTGTCCGACTCTTAGCGATCCCATGGACTGCAGCCTACCAGGCTCCTCCGTCCATGGGATTTTCCAGGCAAGAGTACTGGAATGGGGTGCCATTGCCTTCTCCAAGAGCTACCATATGACCAAGCAATTCCACTTCTGAGTATATATTCGAAGAAAATAAAAACGCTAACTTGAAAATATATACCCACCCCAGTGTTCATAGAGATGGCATTTTACACATACACACAAACACATAGACAGTGGTATGTTACTCAGCCATAAAAAATGAAATTTTGCCACTTGAGACAACATGGGTGGACCCGGACAGCATTAGGCTTAGCGAAATGTCAGAAACAGAAAGACAAATACATTATTTTATCACTTATGTGTGGAATATAAAAAATAAAATGAATAATATAACAAAACAGAAAAAAAAACTCATAAATGTTGAGAACAAACTAGTGGTTACTAGTTGGAAGAGGGAAAGGAAAGGGAAAGATAGGGGATTAATAAGTATAAACTACTATGTATAAAATAAATAAGCTACAAAGATGTAGGGCATAGGAAATATAGCCAATATTTTATAATGACTTTAAATGATGTATAATCTATAAAAATATTGAATCACTATGTTGTATACCTGAGACTAATATAATATTAACAATTATACCTGATTTTTTAAGAAACTAGCATTTTTAATAAAGAAATATTGGAAAATTAAAAATATGACTATTAAAAAGGAGAAATAAAGTTAGCTATAGATGTAGAAATGTATTCTATCTTTGAAATATTGGGCCTAGATAGGAAGAAATAATATTAAAAGAACTAAAATGCAATTATGGATAAAACAAATACCTTGTATTTGAAGAACATATTTAAGAAGTTAACTGCAAATTAGATGAAGATGTTGGTATTAAGAATTTTTTAGAATTATTTTACCAATTCAAATCTGTTATACTAAGTACATAATAATTTAAATATTTATATACATAATAAAGAATACACCCCTCTGGTGGCTCAAATGATAAAGAATCCACCTGAAATGCAGAAGGCCCAGGTTAGATCCTTGGGTTAGAAAGATCCCCTGGAGAAAGGAATGGCTACCCAATCCACTATTCTTGCCTGGATAATTCTAGAGAGAAGCCTGGTGGGCTACAGTTTATGGGGGGTCACAAAGAGTCAGATACGACTGAGCAACTAACCACTTCACTTCATGTTAATATTGATTTGTTGAATTCACACTATATCACTATGTTAGTATTATAATTTTCAAAAGCAATTTCTAGGTGACTATTTTATATGCATAGGGAATGCTTGCATATATTTTATATACATGTTTTAGATGGATGTATTAGTGAAACTCATATATTCTAGTTAATAGGATACTGGTGAATTTTCCATGTTTCTTCAGGATATTTCCTAATTCAAATTAAGCTTGAGAGGTTGCTGCTGATGATACAGGCATACATACTTTTTGATTTTGAGTTCATTGTGTTTGCATGAATTTCTATCAGGCAGAGCCATTATCAAGTGCTTAAATTATTCTAGTCTGACTGCCAGCCAAGCTTCTCACTACTTTTGCTTTTGACAAGGTTATTTGTAGAAGAGGCGTACCCTTTTTCTTTGAAGAGATGTCATGTTCATTCATCATATGACTGTTTTGTATAAGCTTCCAATTTTTGCTTTCTGGTAACAGTCTAAACAGCATTTGTGATATCTGAGATCTACTTTGAAAACCTACTTAGTGTCAGCATGATGGATGGTGTACTTTGCAACTTCTTTGTAATTCATTGTGCACCAGAAAGGTGACATTGTTTACCCCATCATAATGACAGGTGGGTCAGTAAAATGGTTCTAAGGAGAGTTGCCCTGTCAGATACAAAATATATATTAAAATGGATACATAAATAATTTAGCATGAGTGAGGTTAGTTACTGTGGAAAATTCTTAAAGAGATGGGAATACCAGACCACCTGCCCTGCCTCCTGAGAAATCTGTATGTAGGTCAAGAAGGAACAGTTAGAACTGGACATGGAACAACAGAGTGGTTCCAAATAGGAAAAGGAGTACATCAAGGCTGTATATTATCACCCTGCCTATTTAACTTATATGCAGAGTACATCATGAAAAATGCTAGGCTGGATGAAGCACAAGCTAGAATCAGGATTGCTGGGAAAAATATCAATAACCTCAGATATGCAGATGGCACTACCCTTATGGCAGAAAGTGGAGAACTAAAAAGCCTCTTGATGAAAGTGAAAGAGGAGAGGGAAAAAGTTGGCTTAAAACTCAACATTCAGAAAACTAATCATGGCATTTGGACCCATCACTTTATGTCAAATAAATGGGAAACCATGGAAACAGTGAGAGACTTTATTTGGGGGGTTCCAAAATCACTGCAGATGGTGACTGCTGCCATGACCTTGGAAGAAAGGCTATGATCAACATAGACAGCATATTAAAAAGCAGAGACATTACTTTACCAACAAAGATCTGTCTAGTCAAAACTATGGTTTTTCCAGTAGTCATGTATGGATATGGGAGTTGGACTATAGAGACAGCTGTGTGCCGAAGAATTGATGCTTTTGAGGTGTGGTGTTGGAGAAGACTCTTGAGAGTCCCTTGGACTGCAAAGATATCCAATCAGTCCATCCTAAAGGAGATCAGTCTTCAATATTATTTGGAAGAACTGATGCTAAAGCTGAGACTGCAATACTTTGGCCACCTGATGTGAAGAACCAACTCATTTGAAAAGACCCTGATGCTGGGAAAGATTGAAGGTGGGAGGAGAAGGGGACGACATTGGATGAGATGGTTGGATGGCATCACCGACAAGATGGACATGAGTTTGGGTAAGCTCCACGAGTTGGTGATGGACTGGTAAGCCTGGTGTGCTCTCTGCATAGGTTTGCATAGAGTCAGACACATCTGAGTGACTGAACTTAACTGAACTGAAATTAGTTTCAGGGAGTAATAGTGATTTATATTTTTATTAATGGGAAATATCAGCTGTAATATCATCATAATGGTAAGACACTGATGGTTCTGACAATGTCTAGTCAGTTTTATAAATAGTATATATGGCTTTATATAATTTCCATGCAATTGTTTCTTTTGTCCTTTGTGAACCCCATGCAGATACAGAAAAACAATGGGAACAATTAATATTTATTTAATAAAAGTTGGTCACATTGGGTCTACCATGTTCTTATTTTGAATAAAGGATTTGTTTTTAATCCAATACACTTTATGAATTTTTGAGTTTTCTTTCTGTTAAGCATTATTTTGCATTTGAAAGAAAAGCCAAGTGATGCAATTCTATGAAGAAACATTTTCAACAACTCATTTACTGTGCATGAAATATTGTTACCAACACACTTAATACTATCCCATTCCTCAGAAAGCATAGTTCACTAGCCCAAACTAGCAACCTTCCATATTATCTGCACACCCATGGTTTGGTTACTTCAATTCTCTAAGCTTCAAGGTCCTCATCTGTAAAAGAGGAATAATTATAGTACCTCAAGTGATTGCTGTGGGCAAGAAATGATAGAAACCATATAAATGGTCTGCTACTTAGAAGTATTGAATAAATGTTACCTATTGCTGTGATTAGTAGTTGATAAAAGGATACACCTTCAAATGGGAGAAATTAAGAAAATAGTAGAACTGTATATCATAAAATTTGGAGTACAAATTTTTAACATATTGTGTGAATATAAGTTTCCTATCTTCTATTTAACAAAACAAATATTAGTAAGGGAGGAAAATGCCTTAAGCATGAATACATAGTAAAATACATATAATCCCTGACTATATTTTTTCTTTTAAAACTGAAAGCTCTAATAAAAGAAATATTTCACTTTTGAATGCAGAATGACAAACATGTCAATTTGGGACTGAAGAGAGTTCCTTGTCTTTTTTTTTTGTAAAATATCAAGACCTAGTATATTAACACATGATATCTGAAAACTACATCAAATATTTTGTCAAAAAATCTGAAGAGAGAAAATAATAACTGGCATGGAATCCTTGGATAACTTGTAGTCAGGTGTCTATTTTCTCATGGCTGGGAAAACTTTGTCTTCTTCTTTTATTTTTAATATTATCAAGCAAAGGCAAACTTAACAGTGTTATGGCAGAAGGAAAAGCTATATGCATTTACCTCTGAATTCTTTTTGGTACAGATAAAAATATCAGAAAGCTAACAGAACAGAGTGAAATTATATTGTTTTTCTGGGTGTGAAAATGAATCTATACTCTCACAAACAGAAATGTGAGCTTGGAGCAGTTTTTCAATATTGAAAAGGATTTTGCATTTTATTTGTCCCCCTTCTTTTTTCTCTTGTGGAATCCATCTTTTGGTCAACAATGCACAACAGTGTGAAATGAATGGTTTTGAACACAGTTATATGTAAGAGGTTCACTTTTTGAACTCTGTAGAAAATCCCTTGGTTTAATATGATCTTCTGTTTCTGATTTCATGCGGAGAAGGTGATGGCACCCCACTCCAGTACTCTTGCCTGGCAAATCCCATGGACGGAGGAGCCTGGTAGGCTGCGGTCCATAGGGTCGCAAAGAGTTGGACACGACTGAGCTACTTTGCTTTCACTTTTCACTTTCATGCATTGGAGAAGGAAATGGCAACCCACTCCAGTGTTCTTGCCTGGAGAATCCCAGGGACGGGGGAGCCTGGTGGGCTGCCGTCTATGAGGTCGCACAGAGTCGGACACGACTGAAGTGACTTAGCAGCAGTGAAGTAACTAAGTTAGCAGAAGAATTTCATAATTGGCTGATTTTTCCCCAAATTAATCCATGTGGTTAGTTTTCACATATTTAAGGTATATATTATTCCTGGATTTAAAATTTAGATAGAAACATATACAAATAAAGAAGTGATCTATCATAACATAGCATCCATAGTTAAATATTTGTTAGGGAGATTGCATCTTATTCCCAGGAAAAATCAAAAGCTTACTTTATGAAATAAAAGTTTACAGCAAAGACAGCTGAATTTTCCTAAACAGTTAAAGTACACTGGACTATTTTTCTCCATCTTCATTAGAAGAAATGTGGTGTTTTGACTCAGAAGATGTTTGCCTACAGATTGCTAATTTGACCAGTTATTTCTAAAGATTTTGCATCACCATAACTATATGATAGAACATTCTAGGTTAGAATTATTAATTTTAATATGAATATGCTTATTTAACTTATATGCAGAGTACATCATGAGAAATGCTGGGCTGGAAGGAGCACAAGCTGGAATCAAGATTACGGAGAGAAATATCAAGAACCTCAGAGATGCAGATAACACCACCCTTATGGCAGAAAGTGAAGAACTAAAAAGCCTCTTGATGAAAGTGAAAGAGGAGAGTGAAAAAGTTGGCTTAAAGCTCAACATTCAGAAAACTAAGATCATGACATCCGGTCCCATCACTTCATGGCAAATAGATGGGTAAAGAGTAACTGATTTTATTTTTCTGGGCTTCAAAATCACTGCAGACGGTGATTGCAGCCATGAAATTAAAAGACACTTACTCCTTGGAAGGAAAGTTATGACCAACCTAGACAGCATATTAAAAAGCAGAGACATTACTTTGTCAACAAAGGTCCATCTAGTCAAGGCTTTGGTTTTTCCAATGGCCATGTATGGATGTGAGAGTTGGACTATAAAGAAAGCTGAGCACCGAAGAATTGATGCTTTTTTGTTTTTGTTTTTTTTTTTTAATTTTATTTTATTTTTAAACTTTACATAATTGTATTAGTTTTGCCAAACATCAAAATGAATCCATCACAGATATACACGTGCTCCCCATCCCGAACCCTCCTCCCTCCTCCCTCCCCATACCATCCCTCTGGGTCGTCCCAGTGCACCAGCCCCAAGCATCCAGCATCGTGCATTGAACCTGGACTGGCATCCCGTTTCACACACGATATTTTACATGTTTCAATGCCATTCTCCCAAATCTTCCCACCCTCTCCCTCTCCCACAGAGTCCATAAGACTGTTCCATACATCAGTGTCTCTTTTGCTGTCTCGAATTGATGCTTTTGAACTGTGGTGTTGGAGAAGACTCTTGGGAATCCCTTGGACTCCAAGAAGATCCAACGAGTCCATCCTAAAGGAGATCAGTCCTGGGTGTTCATTGGAAGGACTGATGTTGAAGCTGAAACTCCAATCCTTTGGCCACCTGATGCGAAGAGCTGACTCATTTGAAAAGACCCTGATGCTGGGAAACATTGAGGGCAGGAGGAGAAGGGGATGACAGAGGTGAGATGGTTGGATGGCATCACCAACTCAATGGACATGGGTTTGGGTGGACTCAGAGTTGGTGATGGACAGGGAGGTCTGGCGTGCTGCAGTTCATGGGGCTGCAAAGAGTCGGACACGACTGAGAGACTAAACTGAACTGAATATGATTTTAAGCATACCTCTTATAATGTTGTGATAAATTAACTTTCTTTGCAGATTTAATTTATAGTTTAATTTCCATAAAATGCCAGTAAACGGTTTACAAATAAGGTTTACCTCATTTCATTGGATGCTGCAAATTTAGTCTTTTCAGAACTAGAGAGATCTGTGTTAAGGTCAAGCCTTAGATTTATGCACTATTTAAGTACACTAATATAAATAATTCTAAAGGAAGCAGAATTCTATCTCAAAAATGGTCTTCAGAAGGAATTCTCTTAAATGAATTTGCAACTCTTTTGATACTCTTACTTTAAGACATTGAGTATCATTTATTAAATAAAGTACCCTTTGCTTATTAATCTGTTTTTCGTTATATTTTATTTTGATACTGGAACATAAACTAATATAGAATTTAGCCTGCTAGCCACATACTGAGTGCCTTTTTACACCGATCACAGGGGCAAAATGATATATAAGAATCTTTGGACACTGCCCACATGTAACTGACAGTCTAATAGGGGAAACTGGCAGTTAGGTAAGCAATTACACAACTTCATGGTGCCAATCTGCTATTAACATTAGCGTATTACCTAAATATTTTAGACTCTGTTTCCTCATCTATATAGTGGGCACTCTACTCTCTACTAAACATGAATGTTCTGAAGATACTGAAAGCAACTGATAATCTCCATGGTTAAATGTGCTGTTGCTGCTGACTCAATGGACATGAGTTTGAGTAAACTCTAGGGGATAGTGAAGGACAAGGAAGCCTGGTGCTCTACAGTCCTGTCGGATATGACTGAGACACTGAACAATAAATCTGGTATACATTCTTACCCCAAATTTACATTATTTTGCCTGTTGACTATGAAGACTATCAACTTAAATATGGAAATGTAATCCTAACAGAATATTGTTTTACTTGAGTTAAATTTCCATGTTATTTTAACTTAATTTTCTCTCCTTTACATCAGTTCAGTCACTTAGTTGTGTCTGACTTTGTGAACCCATGCACTTCAACATGACAGGCTTCCCAGGCTTCCATCACCAAATCCTGGAGATTACTCAAACTCATGTCCATTGAGTTGGTGATGCCATTCAACCATCTCATCCTCTGTTGTCCCCTTCTCCTCCTGCCTTTGATCTTTCCCAGCATCAGGGTCTTTTCAAATGAGTCAACTCTTCGCATCCAGTGACCAAAGTATTAGAGTGTCAGCTTCAACATCAGTCCTTCCAATGAATATTCAGGACTCATTTTCTTTAGGATGGACTGGTTGAATCTCCTTACAGTCCAATGGAGTCTCAAGAGTCTTCTCCAACACCACAGTTCAAAAGCATTGGTTCTTCGGAGCTCAGCTTACTTTATAGTCCAACTCTCACATTTATACATAACTACTGGAAAGACCATAGTTTGGCTAGATGGACCTTTGTTGCCAAAATGTTTCTGCTTTTTAATATGCTATCTAGGTTAGTCATAGATTTTCTTCCAAGTAACCAGCATCTTTTAATTTCATGACTGCAGTCACCATCTGCAGTCATTTGGGAGCCCCCCAAAATGAAGTCTCTCAATGTTTCCATTGTTTCCCCATCTATTTGCCATGAAGTGATGGGACTGGATGCTATGATTAGTTTTCTGAATGTTGAGTTTTAAGCCAACATTTTCACTCTGCTCTTCATCAAGAGGTTCTGTAGTTCTTCTTTGCTTTCTGCCATAATAGTGGTATCATCTGCATATCTGAGGTTCTTGATATTTCTCCCAGCAATCTTGATTCCAGCTTGTGCTCCTTTAGATAGATATACATTATATATCAGCTGAATGGATTATGTGTCCCAGCTTCATGCTGAATGTGTTAGTTTAGCACACAAGCTGGTGTCTCTTCTTATTGGTTGGGAGCCCATTTTAACTGATTAGGTCTACAGCTATCCAAACTAGTAAATATTTTAAATACATGTCATTTAAATTATTAAGACCTAGTTCATATTAAAAACTAAATATTTATATAGCTGCATGCTGATGCCAACCCCATCTTAATTGGTCTCTATTAGCTAGAATAGTATTTAGAGGCATTAGAAAGGGTGATGATTGATTAGTGATGTCTGCCATCACAAGGGTCGGAGGAAGCAGCATTGGATTTCATGTTTTAAATGTGATTTTCAGAATAAGATCTATGATGGAAAACCCTTTAGTTCACTTGAAAAAGGAGAGCTAATAAAATGTTAACAATCTTCGAATTCTGAACTCTTCATTATTCAGTTGAGTTCAGTCACTCAGTCGTATCCTACTCTGCGACCCTATGGTCTGCAGCACGCCAGGCCTCTTTGTCCATTGACAGCTCTCAGAGTTTACTCAGACTCATGTCCATTGAGTTGGTGATGCCATCCAACCATCTCATCCTCTGTCATCCCATTCTTCTTTTGCCTTCAGTCTTTCCCAGCATCAGGGTCTTTTCAAATGAGTCAGTTCTTCGCATCAGGTGGCCAAAGTATTCGAGTTTCAGCTTCAACATCAGGCCTTCCAATGAATATTGAGGACTGATCTCCTTTAGGATGGACTGGTTGGATCTCCTTGCAGTCCAAGGGACTCTCAAGAGTCTTCTCCAACACCACAGTACAAAAGCATCAATTCTTCAGCACTCAACTTTCTGTATAGTCTAACTCTCATATCCATACATGACTACTGGAAAAACCATAGCTTTGACTAGGCAGGCCTTTGTTGGCAAAGTAATGTCTCTGCTTTTTAATATGTTGTCTAGGTTGGTCATAACTTTCCTTCCAAGGAGTAAGCATCCTTAAGTTTCATGGCTGTAGTCACCATCTGCAGTGATTTGGAGCCCCCAAAAATAACATCTGTCACTGTTTCTACTGTCTCCCCATCTATTTGCCATGAAGTGATGGAACCAGATGCCATGATCTTAGTTTTCTGAATGTTGAGCTTTAAGCCAACTTTTTCACTCTCCTCTTTCACATTCACCAAGAGGCTCTTTAATTCTGAGCTTTCTGCCATATGGGTGGTGTCATCTGCATATCTGAGGTTATTGATATTTCTCCTGGCAATCTTGATTCCAGCTTGTGCTTCCTCCAGTCCAGCATTTCTCATGATGTACTCTGCATATAAGTTAAATAAGCAGGGTAACAATATACAGCCTTGACGTACTCCTTTCCCAACTTGGAACCAGTCTGTTATTCCATGTCCAGTTCTAACTGTTGCTTCCTTACCTGCATACAGATTTCTGAAGAGGCAGGTCTTGTGGTCTCGTATTCCCATCTCTCTAAGAATTTTCTACAGTTGTAGTGATCCACAGTCAAAGGCTTTGGCATAGTCAGTAAAGCAGAAGTAGATGTTTTTCTGAAACTCTCTTGCTTTTTCCATGATCCAATGGAAATTGGCAATTTGATCTCTGGTTGTTCTGCCTTGTCTAAATCCAGCTTGAACATCTGGAAGTTCACAGTTCCCGTACTGTTAAAACCTGGCTTGAAGAATTTTGAGCATTTACTTTACTAGTGTATTTTTTTACTAGCTATTTTTTGTTTTAGAAAGGATAACAGTAAACAGGGAAGATGATTTTGATTTTATGTTTTTAATAAGCATAAGCACTTTAATTTGAAGAATATGCAAAAGCTAGATTATGTAAGATAGTAGTACATTTTTAAAGTAAAACTTGTATTTACATGAATAGTACTTCTGATAACCCTGTATTTTGTCAGGATGAGAACTGCTTGGGTTTACCATTTCTGACTTTGAGTAGAAAATTACTGTTTTAGTTAAAGCAGGCTTTTCAAACATTCTGTACATTCAGAATCTCTCTTAGAGAATAACTAGGAGGATTCAAAGTGATTGATTTGGTTGAAAATGTCAATTCTGAAAAATTCAAGGCATACATAATTTCATAAGCATGAATAAATTTTGCTACCACAGGTAGAAAGAGAAACATGGCACTGGATTGTTCCTCAAAGTGGAGCCCAGGCCTCAGTAGGTGGCGCACCCCAGAAACACTTCTCTGACCTTGCTACTTTCTGTTGTTCTGTTTATTTTATTTAGTTGATTACAGACTATACCAATTCTATGCATTTATCGTGTTCATTCTCTTCTGTTGCTTCCTCTCAGAATAATCTTTCCATTTTTCCATACAACATTTTATGTTATAGAATGTCACTTTTTAATGTTTTGATTTTTAGGCATTTCTCATTATTTTAAGCATTGCTCATTATCTTCTAATTGCATATTTTACAATGAATGGAAGATAATTGTATTTTAATATTCATTTCTAAATTGTTCTATCCTTTTAGCTGTTTTTTTATGTGACCCACTACTATTTTAATTCTAATACTTTTTTCTTTTTTAACAATATGTATATTTTTTTCTATTTCAATTGTTTTTTTTAAATTTCTTTGTTCTAAAATTAACATATAAACTTTAAATAAAAGTTAATGTGTGGACTTTTTAACATTTCTTTCTGGTTAAAAAAAAACAGATATTTCTGTCTTATTTTGCAACTCTGATTTACACTTTCCTATGCATCAGGGGAAAACTGGTGCATATAAAGTGAATAGTTCAACAAGCACCTAGGTTCCTATTCACTTGGCATTTCCCAAAGACTACTCAGAGGTGATTTAATCCTGGTGTTTGAATGTAAACTTAGTACCCCAGCTGGGTAAATGAACAATTTTCTAGTGTGACAGAATGCATACAATAAGAAGAGGTTCACTGTAGCAACAAGAATGGTTGGGAAAAAATGGCTTGGCATTGTATCATATTGCTGTACATAGATTTGTCTCAGAAAAATTCAGTGCTTTCTTGCAGCTGTGATTTGGAGGTAAACAGGAAAGACTTTGAGAAAGGACCTGGTTCAGAAGCATCCTGTAACAGCAATAGGTAATTTATATTATCACCTGTCAGGTTGTCAGAGCATTGAGACTTCTTTAACTATTGGCTTTTAATGCATAGCCTCAAAGTACATAAGCCACATAAATTATTAAAATGATGCCTGTGCTGGGGAATATTTTTGTGGGGGAAAAACCCTCATATATGTTAAAGTGCTTAATCATTGATATTATATGTACTATTTATAGAAGATGAGCTGAAGATTTCTTTAATTGAAATCACTGTTGTTTATGCAGCTATTGCTACTTTCCAATAACATAAATGCCTTTTTCAGACTTGTATTTTACTAGCTTTCTGGTATGTACAAAATTAAATTTATAGTCTGGCTACACTATCTCAGACCAGTATAGTCCACCCCCCAACTTCTAAATATGAAAATATATTCATTAATATAACCAATTGAATAATATCCCTGTTTAAATGTGCTATCAATGAATCATAATTAGTTGAGAGCTTGCAAAGTTGAAATGGAAAAATGAATTCTCATTTTTGCATTGTAATCATTAATGTTATGTGATCATTTAATTTTGTTTTAAAATTGTGAATCAATAATTATTTATATGGTAATGGTATCAGCAAACTAAAAAGTCAAGTTAATAAGACATTTTATTAGGAGCAAAATTATGATCAAGAACCACTGTAACAGAAGTAATTTTAACAATTAAATTTTCTTGGCAATTATATTTGAAAGTACCATAACTTAACTTTTAGGAGATACTGTAATTACTTCAATTCAAGATAGATAGGCTGATAGTGTATGTTGGACACCTGGATGAAAATAGGTGTGTGATGGGCCCTTTACTGAGGAAATCACACTGTAATTGATACTGAAACTATTAGACACATGTATGTATAAAGATACAAGTCTTAAGAGAGGAAGAAATAAATCACTCTGGGGATCAAAAGTAGATAAGTTCACATAAAATTGGCTATCAGAGAGCTACAGTTCATCAAGTAGCTAATTTTTGAAATGGATTTTAAAATATTAGTAAATTTTCCCACAGGTGCTAATGAATGTAATGGCAAAGGAAATATTTCATGCCACAGATGTTTCCTTAAATAGATTTACCCATCTCTTGTTGGTGTTCGTGTATTCTTCAAATGAGCCTTCTGTGGAGGGACTTTGTATACAACTGATTGAATATGTTAGTGCAGATGAGAAGGATGGGAAGTTAGACATCTAAATTCTTCATCTCCATTCTTTCATTATTTATCACAACGAATTTTTTTAATCAACACCTCAACATAGATATGCTATATTTTGAAACAGCAAATTGTGTATTATAATTTAATCATTGGAAAACATCAGTTCAGTTCGGTAGCTCAGTCATGCCCGAATTTTTGAGACCCCATGAACTGCAGCACATCAGATCACCTTGTCCATCACCAACTCCCAGAGCTTGCTCAAACTCATATCCATTGAGTCAGTGACATCATCCAACCATCTCATCCTCTGCTGTGCCCTTCTCCTCCTGCTTTCAATCTTTCCCAGCATCAAGGTCTTCTTCAATGAGTCAGTTCTTCACAACAGGTGGCCAAAGTATTAGAGTTTCAGCTTCAACACCAGTCTTTCCAATGAACACCCAGGACTGATCTCCTTTAGGATGGACTCGTTGGATCTCCTTGCAGTCCAAGGGACTCTCAAGAGTCTTCTCCAACACCACAGTTCATAAGCATCAGTTCTACAGCACTCAGCTTTCTTTATGATCCAATTCTCACATTCATACATGATTATTGGAAAAACTGTAGCTTTGGCTCGACAGACCTTTGTCAGCAAAGTAACATCTCTGCTTTTTAATATGCTGTCTAGGTTGATCATAGCTTTTTCAAAGAGCTCTTCAAGGAGCAAGTGTCTTTTATTTAATGGTAGCAGTCACCACCTGCAGTGATTTTGGAGTCCAAGAATATAAATCCTGCCACTATTTCCATTGTTTCCCCATCTATTTGCCATGAAGTGATGGGATAGGATGCTGTAACCTTAGTTTTCTGAATGTTGAGTTTTAAGTCAGCTTTTTCACTCTCCTCTTTCATTATCATCAAGAGGCTCTTCAGTTCCTCTTTGCTTTCTGCTGTAAGGATGGTGTCATCTGCATATCTGAGGTTATTGATATTTCTCCTGGCAATCTTGATTCCATCTTGTGCTTCATCCAGCCCAGCATTTCACATGATGTAATATGTATTTAAGTTAAATAAGCAAGGTGACGATGTATAGCCTTGACGTACTCCTTTCCCAATTTGGAACCAGTCTGTTGTTCCATGTCCAATTCTAACTGCTGCCTCTTGACCCACATACAGATTTCTCAGCAGGCAGGTAAGGTGTTCTGGTATTCTCATCTCTTTAAGACTTTTCCAAAGTTTGTGGTAATCTACACAGTCAAAAGATTTGGCATAGTCAATAAAGCACAGGTAGATGTTTTTCTGGAATCTCTTGCTTTTTTGATGATCCAACGGATGATGGCAATTGGATCTCTAACTTTTCTAAATCCAGCTTGAACCTCTGGAAGTTCTTGATTCACGTTCTGTTGAAACCTGGCTTTGAGAATTTTGAGCATTACTTTACTAGCGTGTGAGATGAGTGCAATTGTGCAGTAGTGTGAAAGTGCTGCACTCAGTATGCCAGCAAATTTGGAAAACTCAGCAGTGGCCATAGGACTGGAAAAGGTCAGTTTTCATACCAATCCCAAAGAAAGGCAATGCCAAAGAATGCTCAAACTACCGCACAATTGCACTCATCTCACACGCTAGTAAAGTAATGCTCAAAATTCTCCAAGCCAGGCTTCAGCAGTACGTGAACCGTGAACTTCCAGATGTTCAAGCTGGTTTTAGAAAAGGAAGAGGAACCAGAGATCAAATTGCCAACATCCGCTGGATCATGGAAAAAGCAAGAGAGTTCCAGAAAAACATCTATTTCTGCTTTATTGACTATGTCAAAGCCTTTGACTGTGTGGATCACAATAAACTGTGCAAAATTCTGAAAAATATGGGAATACCAGAACACCTGACCTGCCTCTTGAGAAACCTATATGCAGTTCAGGAAGCAACAGTTAGAACTGGACATGGAACAACAGACTGGTTCCAAATAGGAAAATGAGTACGTCAAGGCTTTATATTGTCACCCTGCTTATTCAACTTCTATGCAGAGTACATCATGAGAAACGCTGGGCTGGAAGAAGCACAAGCTGGAATCAAGATTGCCGGGAGAAATATCAATAACCTCAGATATGCAGATGACACCATCCTTATGGCAGAAAGTGAAGAGGAACTAAAAAGCCTCTTGATGAAAGTGAAAGGGGAGAGTGAAAAAGTTGGCTTAAAGCTCAACATTCAGAAAACGAAGATCATGGCATCTGGTCCCATCACTTCATGGGAAATAGATGGGGAAACAGTGGAAACAGTGTCAGACTTTATTTTTCAGGGCTCCAAAATCACTGCAGATGGTGACTGCAGCCATGAAATTAAAAGACGCTTACTCCTTGGAAGGAAAGTTATGACCAACCTAGATAGCATATTCAAAAGCAGAGACATTACTTTGCCAACAAAGGTCCGTCTAGTCGAGGCTATGGTTTTTCCTGTGGTCATGTATGGATGTGAGAGTTGGATTGTGAAAAAGCTGAGCACCGAAGAATTGATGCTTTTGAACTGTGCTGTTGGAGAAGACTCCTAAGAGTCCCTTGGACTGCAAGGAGATATAACCAGTCCATTCTGAAGGAGATCAGCCCTGGGATTTCTTTGGAAGGAATGATGCTAAAGCTGAAACTCCAGTACTTTGGCCACCTCATGCGAAGAGTTGACTCATTGGAAAAGACTCTGATGCTGGGAGGGATTGGGGGCAGGAGGAGAAGGGGACGACAGAGGATGAGATGGCTGGATGGCATCACTGACTCGATGGATGTGAGTCTGAGTGAATTCCGGGAGTTGGTGATGGACAGGGAGGCCTGGTGTGCTGAGATTCATGGGGTCGCAAAGAGTCAGACATGACTGAGTGACTGAACTGAACTGAACTTCTTTGGGATTGGAATGAAAACTGACCTTTTCCAGTCCTGTGGCCACTGCTGAGTTTTCCAAATTCGCTGGCATAGTGAGTGCAGCACAATATGGAAAGCATAACATCTTTATTTGAATTAGAATTTACAGAAAGTTAAGCTGAAAGGAATCATCTTGGCTATAGGTATATTCTGAATTGAACACTCAGGGCAGTACTTTTCCAGTGGGGAAGGAAATAACCACATCAGTGGATTCCCATTAAATGTTCTGGGAAGGCAACAACTTTTATGTCAATGAAAGAGACTTTAAAAATGAGAAATATTGATATAAAATATAACTCTAGGGGGCTAATGGGAAAGGTGACAGAAATAGTTGTTTGTGGGCATATTCTGAAGTTTTGGATATCACAGTAGTACATGTGGCTATACCGGTTGTATCCTATATAACCTGGAGGGTTGTCATTCACAGCTGGATTATGTGCACATCCTGAACAACTGGGCATCATGAACTTTGTACTTAATTTGGATAACATAGAGAATCTTTGAGTTGTTTTCACATCTCAGAATGGCATGATTATTCTTGAACCTTAAGGAAATAATTTTTGCAGTTTTCTGATTCAAATTCCAGAAATATGAGTGTAGACTATATCAAACTTAATGGTCTTTTAGAGACATAAACTGGATTTGTAACTTTTCCAGAAGCATGAGTAAAAAACAAATATGACTCTAAACCTTTTTCTCCAGTGACCTCTCAAAGAAGAATTGTTGTACTCTGATAGAACTAGAAAGGTCATGATTGGGACACACAAGAGAGATTAGTTCTCCTTTAATATTTCAAATTACTATGAATTTATTATACTAAATGGACAAATTGCCCTAATTCTCCTGACAGGGCTTTATTTTTCTTTGTCTTCTCTTTCAGGCTGAAGTCATTGATGTGAGTTATGGAAATGCAGATGACTTAAAGCGGATTAAAAAAATGAAAAATGTCACAAATCAGATTGCACTCTTGAAATTAGGAAAATTGCCACTACTTTATAAGGTTAGTCCAGTGCCCATCATTTGGTTGTGGGGTGAATATTTTGTTTAGTTGGGATTACATGTGTATCTGGGAACATGAAGAGAGAGAGTGTATGTATGTATGTGTGTGTGAGTGAGAGTGTGGAGAGAGAGAGAAAGAGGCATAATGTGTCACAGGAAGATAACTTTTCCAAAATGGAAAATTTAATATTAAAGTCTTTAAGATAGTGTGCTTGTGGGACCCTCATAAAATTGGCATTCCCTTTATAACATCTATCTGGAATGGTAAAAATGAGAACCACAGTGTCCTCTTCTTATGACATCTGTGAAACTTCTAATCTGTTATCTAATTACCATGTGCTTTTTGTTACACTAGTATCTCGCAGATTTTCCTCAGTGATTAATTTTGCTGACTGTATAACTTCATAGTTACTGGCTGTGCCCAGAAATTTAATTAAAGTATAAAATACTAGGAAGAGGCAGAGTTTTGATTTATTTTATTTAAATAGAAGTTTATTAACATTCATCCACTAGATGCATTTACATAATTAAAGCAGTTCAATATAAGTATCTCATAATGAGCCATCACAATAGAGAGTCACTACTGCTCTTCCTTAGTTCATTTTCTTTTCCTATTAAAAAAGAATGGTCAGTGTAGTTCTGTCACTGGAATGCTCTGGTTCTGAACATATATTGGATTTCACCTCATTCAAAACTATATGAGCTTTGCTAACTCCTAAGAGCAAAAAAGTTTCCAGAACTCTGTTGGTACACTCTGTAAGGACACAAGAACACATTCTGTGCCCGTTTTTTTAAAATTATCTTCCAAGGATGCCCTTATACTTAAATCAATGTCTGATAATAGATAACAGGCCAGAATTTTAAGATAGTCTTGAAAATATACATTGATAACATTGATACTAGTGTTTTGTAGGATGATTTGTCAGTATGTATTGAAGGCCTTAAAGTAATCACATTTTGACCCAATAATTCCATTCCAATCAATGTATTCTAAGGGGGGAAAACAGGTTTGATAAAAACATGATGGCCAATGATGTGAGAAAATATTTGAAACAATATGTGCATCTAGTTTCAGTTTCCCATGTGGCTCAGTGGTAAAGAATCCTGCTAATGTAGGAGACACGGGAGAAATGAGTTCGATCCCTGGATTGGGAAGATCCCCTGGAATAGGAAATAGCAATCCACTCCAGTAGTCTTACCTGGAAAATTCCATGAACAGAGGAGCCTGGTGGTCTACAGTCCATGGGGCAGCAAAGAGTTGGACACGACAGAGCACACAGACATACATCCAGTTTAGCATTGAAAATCGTGCTATACTGGTACAGCTGAATGCTGTACAATAATTGCAGCATAAAACATATTTAAAATATGTGAAAATCCTTACATGTCAAATAAATTATAAAGAGGACATTTATAATAATTATAGAATAATTATTATTGTTACTTCTAAAAGTAACATTGTTAGGAATGTGGGCTAAATATTTTTCTAAGCATTTTTAATGTATTTTCACATTAATCTACAATCACTGTCGTGTTGGGGTATGGATTATTATCTTCAATTTATAGATAAGTATCACAAATGCATAAGGAAAGAAATAAGATAGAATCCACTCCTCCCACAACAGTGTAAATCTGGTAGAGGGGCAAGAACATGAAATTTTAAATCAAGGATAGTTTTGATCATGGTATAAGACTAGATATTCTAATTACTTAAGACAAGTGATTCAAATTGCTTAGAGGACATTTTATTAGCAATAATCAGAAGAAGTCTTCCTCTAAATTTTTGGGGGAGAATGTTCCTTTTTGGATGTTTAAAGTACAGTGGAAAAAAAATAAGAGTATCCACTTATCCACAGGGGATAAATTTCAAGACCCCCATGAATGCTTGAAACCACAAATAGCACCAAACCATACATATATTATGGTTTTCTCTATACATACATACCTATGATATAATTTAATTTATAATTAGGCACAGTAAGAGATTAACAACAATAATGAATAATAGAGCAGCTATAACAATATGCTGTAATAAAAATTATGTGAGTGTAATATCTCCACAGTCACTCTGATCATCTAGAGGGCTGCATAGTGACTATCAGGCAGGAGATCATACACAGTGTAGATATGCTGCACAACGGGACCATTCACATCCTGGCTGGAGGGAGTGGGACAGCCTGAGATGTCATCAGGCTACTTAGAATAGCACATAATTTAAAACTTAGGAATAGTATTTTTAGAATTTTCCATTTAGTATACTTTGAATTGTCTTTGACCCTGAGTATCTGAAACCTCCAAAAGTAAAACTATGAATAACGAGGAACCACTGTAACACTGTTTTGGGTATATTATATGAATCCTGCTTGTTCAAACTAATAGTGATATAGATGACTAAAATGTTGTTTGTGGTGGGGCCAATTATTTAAATTGGGTTGATGGGATTGCTGATGATTTCTACTTCTTTATATTTTTCTGAAGATTTTGTATAAATTTTATAAGAAAAAAGTCTAAAAATTCATGTTAAGGCATTTAATTTTTTTTCTAACAATGTTTGTAAGCCAAACTCTCAAAATCCTTACCAGTGGATAATGGATTAAAACAGCCAATTTCTTTTTATTTGACTGCTCCAGAGAATATTTACATTATACAACCATTAGACAAGTTTCATAAAGTAGTGAAATAGTGGTTTATCTAAAATAGGAGAGAGTTATTAAGAACCTGGTACATTTTCCCTGATCATCCTCCTTACAGGCCTATGAAAAGATTTAACAGAGAGGTCTATGCAATATTCCGCTCCAGACAAAGTCTTGTGACAAGCTTGGCATTTTCTTCTAGGCAAAGAAGATAGAGCATCCTTTCTTTAACGTTTCAAATTCTATTCTAGGCAACTTTGTTTTTTGTAATTGTCACAGAGATTATACAATGTATCTGTTCATATACATTCCCACTGTAAAGAAAAAAGAAAGCATGGAGTAGACAAAGTTATATAGCATGATTAGAGCTGAACTTGCTTCACCTGTCCATCAAATATATTCTGAGGTTAAAATTGAAAAGAGAGGTAATACAGCAATATGGCTGGGTTGAAAAAAAGAGAGAGGACCAATTGACTTATATGTGAATTACAACTGTTAATCATGATTCTAAATGAGCATCTGGACTGGGAACATGGGACTGACTGAGTAAAGAGAAAAGTTAATCATATTTTAACTGTGGAGTAGTATCTATATCATAGTTAAAAAATGAATCTAAGAGGGAATCTCTGCATCTGAGATGGAAAGGGCAAAGGGGAACCATAATTGTGATATTATCTCCTAAAATTAGTAGAAAATAATCTACAGCCAAGAAAGAACAGATCTCATTAGTTTATATCATAAATTATATGTATGTGTTAATTTAGTCTCTGCTGCTGCTGCTGCTGCTAAGTTGCTTCAGTCGTGTCTGACTCTGTGTGACCCCATAGATGGCAGCCCACGAGGCTCCCCCATCCCTGGGATTCTCTAGGCAAGAACACTGGAGTGGGTTGCCATTTCCTTCTCCAATGCATGAAAGTGAAAAGTGAAAGTGAAGTCGCTCAGTCACGTCTGACTCTTCTCGACCCCATGGACTGCAGCCTACCAGGCTCCTCTGTCCATGGGACTTCCCAGGCAAGAGTACTGGAGTGGGGTGCCATTGCCTTCTCCAATTTAGTCTCTAGAAAGAGATTGATGAGAAAATCCACGTATTTGTTACAGAAATCATAAAAGGCAGATGGCTTCTAGCTTTGTGCCTTGATGTCTGCTCTTAGTTGCTTCAGGAAAGGGTCAAGCAAGTTCCTCAGAACTAGCTTGTGCTAGTTTCTTTATACTTAAACCTTAGAGGAAAGGCTTTAGGTTTCTTTGAACTTGCTATTTATAGCAGTTTATAAGAGCGTGCTTTAATTCTTTAAGCTGTGAGACAAAATACTATCTTATATATCATAATGGATTCACTTAGATTTCTCTCAGTGACAATCTGAGATATAGTACAGCAGATTCTAAAACCCTTGCAAATTCCTAAATTGCTAAATAGCTCTTGAGTATGAAATTTATTTTATAAAATATAATAAAAAGCTATTAGCTTTCCTTTAATCATTTTTCTGAAAAATCAATAGTAAAAAAAAAAAAAAATTACTGTGTATTTCATGGCAACTAGAAATCAAGAAAATCCCTCAGAAATGTGGAAATTGGGCCATTGTCTGGGTCCACACCACATTTAAGCCCCAAGTCTTATAGGAGTCAAATTTGCATATGGTAAAATTACAAATGTATAAATATCTTATGCCTTCTGTTCATAGTGGAGTTACAAAAAATATTCATCAATGCTGTTGCTATTTTTTTAATAAATGGAGTCACAGAGTATAATCTTAGTACTCACAGTTAGATAGTAAAATACTAGCAAATATTAGCTGGTTTTTATATTTTTTATATATTTTTATCCTTATAATCACAATTTTAATGTTTTAGAAATCCAAATGACTTTGTAACTTCCTACAAATGAAAGTTTCCTATCTATTCATCAGATGAGATTTTTATTTTAATATCAGTTGTACATTGTTTGGCCAGTGTGTAAGTTAACCAACTGCCATTCAACTCCATAAAGCATGCTTAAAGACTTGGGCCTTTTGGAAGAGCTGGTAAAGAAATGAGGACTAGAAAGCAGTTGTTATGTGTTGATATTTTCAAACACATTGTTTCCAACAGCTTAAGAAAAAGTAAACTTCATACTATTTGAATTTCAAACACAACTTCATCCACAAAATAAGTAAATTTAAAACATTGAGTTAGGGGTTTAGTGGAGAAATCTCTATATTTGGTGATTTACCAATCAGTACTCAATAAATGGACAATAAGGTCATTAAGAAATTCTCTAGTTTAGGTAAGATAAGTATGGAGAAAGAGTGTATTTTGTAAACTAACCTCACATAAAGTGTTTGCATGCTTTTCATATTTGCTTAACTATAAGTTTCATTTACCCCAGTCTCCTATTTTTTTCTGATGATATTTATTCAATCCCTAGGATAACTGCATTCAAAAGAATTAATTTTCTTTATTTCAGTTAATAGAGAACAGCATTTACTCTATGTGGTAGAAGTTTAAGATGGTACTTCTAAAATTTATTTTTTTATATGCCAAAGTTAAAATATGATGTGTTTATCTAATAATTAGCATCACAATATGTGGTACCTAGTATGGTAGTACAACAAGGTACATAGAAAAGGAACTCAATATTTTTTTAAGCTAAAACATCCATTGTGTGTGTGTGTGTGTGTGTGTGTATGCGTGGTATATGTATGTGTACACTGGTACAGACTTATGTGTCATGTGACAGTGAGGCTGGAAGGATACGAAAGAAGAAAAAGACTCCTTCCTTATTGAAACTTTTGACGCATTATAACTTTCCCTGCTATTGATGAAGCTAGCAGATTTATTTACATGACAGTCTCTGAATATTTCAGATAAAAAAACAAACATTTAATTCATTGTCACTTCATGATATTTTATGTATGCTTTTGTATATGGAAGCACACTTCATTTTTAAGGCAATTTTTTAAGGCATATCATGAACAAAAAAATAGTGAACACTATCTTGATACTTATAAAGGGTAAGTTTGTTCACTGGCCGATTTAATGAGGTATTTCATACCCTGTTCTCAGAAGTAATTGCAAAAGACCAATACTCCATATTTTATAACTATAAGAAGTCTAGAGGCTCCATTGGTCACGGAAAACATGGTCAGGACTAGAACACAAAATCAGAAAACAATGATTTAAAGCATTTAAAAGCCAAATGTGCTATTATTTTTTAAACCAGAACGCTTTCCATTTTCCACTGACTGACTTTAGTTATTTTTCTAAATGACTTAGACCAAATATTATCATATCTACAAAAGGTAGTTTCCATTGAAATACAACTTCAATCATAAGTTATAATGAAAAAACTAGACTGAGTGTTATTCTGCTATTTAGCAATTTGATTTTCAGTTCAGTTCAGTAGCTCAGTCGACCCCATGGACTCCGACCCCATGGACTGCAGCATGCGGGCCATTGAGAACAAGAATACTTAATTCTGAATGCTTCCAGCCTTATTCCTAATATTAAAATTTTTTCATGGCTTAAAACAAATAAAGGTATACCTGCAAGTCTTGAGTCTGTTCTGAATGAATCCCATAATTTAGAAGTCATGCCTGTATTTTACCTACATGATCATATAATTTAATTTTACTAACCATTTTAATATTGTGAAATCATAACAAGTGACATTATTTATTAGAAAGATTGAGTTTTGCATGTATCTTTTTATAATATGTTAAGTGTAAATCACCCCCGTGCATTCTTGTAAGTTTGGTAGCCAAAAAAGACTATTTTGTTCGTCTTAAATGTTATAAACTAAAAAAGGCATAAATCAAGAAAGAAGCCAGAGAGAAAGGAAGGAAGGAAAGATAGGAAGAAAGAAAGAAAATGGCAGTTGATCCCCTTTAATTAACTCCTTGGGCTTCCCAGGTGGCTCAGTGGTAAAGAATCTGCCTGTCAATGAGGGAGACATAGGAGATGTGTGTTCAATCGCTGGGTCTGGAAGATCGCCTGGTGGAGGAAATGCCAGCCCACTCCAGTCTTCTTGCCTGGAGAATCCCATGGATAGAGGAGCCTGATGGGCTACAGTCCATGGGGTCACAAAGAGTCGGACACAACTGAAATGACTAAAGACTGAACACAGCAAGGCACAGTTAACTACCTAAAACTATTCATGTTTCAGAAATGTTTTGTGTTTTTTTATATATATATATATACATTATGTATCACTCTAAAGTCTGAAAGTGTAAGTTTTAGACATACTTTAATTTTTGAGAACTTATTTGACACACCAGTGTAGATCTCTCGATGATGATGACGTCTGGCTTTGAGGTAATCCTGAGCTATCCTTTCACATTTCAGTTTTTCCCTCTCTCTGTCTGGTTGACGGTTTTTACTTTTTTCCTACTGTAGATGGGTTTCCCAGTCTTTCCAGTGTTTTGTCTTCTGTACTCACCAGGTGATTTGTTTTGAATAGTGAAGCACAGAATAGTGAAGTGAAGTGCTCAGTCGTGTCCGACTCTTTTCAACCCCATGGACTGTTGCCTACCAGGCTCCTCTGTCCATGGGATTTTCCAGGCAATAGTACTGGAGTGGATTGCCATTTCCTTCTCCAGCGGATCTTCCCCACCCAGGGATCGAATCTGGGTCTCCCGCATTATAGACAGAGGCTTTACCGTCTGAGCCACCAGGGAAGTCAGCATGGCAGGATGCAAAAATAGAAGAGACTAGCTTAATTTCTAGCTCTTCTGTTTGATGTCTGTGTGACTTTGGAGTATTATCTAAAACCTCAGGTTTTTGGTTTTTTGTTTTTTAATTCACAAAGTGGTGATAAAAGTAATCCCAACTTGCATGGTTATATGAATATTGAATCTTAAAATGCATGCATGATTTTTAATAAATACTAGTTATTCTTAGTAAGCCCTTAAAATCTGAGTAAAATTCTAAAGAGAAAGAATATGAATTGAATAATGGGGAATGAGAGCTCTCTCAAACATGCAAAACTGAACTGAATATAATAATATACTTAAGATAAATCAGTTACAGAAATAGTCTTTTAAGATTGCACTTCTTGCATTAACAGTAAAAAATTATGCTGATACCATGTAGCATCTCAAACCATAAAAACAAATAAAATAAAGTTGTCTCTAATGATTTTTGTGGAATAAGACAGGTATAAATAAGCAGAAAAATAAATTTTAAAAGTAAATATAATTAGACTACTAAGGATGAATATAAACAATAACCTAATAGGGTAGTAAATGCTTTTGATTTTTATATTCTTCAATATGCATTTTAATGCATAGATTTTTTTGGTTAGGTAATAGAATTATATAATATTAAACAATAATATAGTTTTAGGAATTGAAACTGTATTACTATTATAGAGTAGTTGTATAAACATCTAATACAAATTTTAAACTTTGAGAATTGAGGTATCGTATATGATTCAAGAGTATCATGAAATTGCCTCTATATCATAAGGCTGTTGTCAAAATTGAATTATGCATGTAAGTACTTAACACAATGCCAAGAATATACTAAACACTCATTAATAGAAAGTTAATATTTTGTTTAATCACATCAAAATGTTTATTAAATACTACATTTTATAGTTGAATTCCATTTTTCTTATTGGTCACCATTCTGTGTGGTCAAAAATTTAAGACCTTATCATTTGCTAAATGGTTTAATCCCAGCCTTGTTTGTTTAAAGCTCAGTACTTCAATAAAGGGTTTAGATTATTTCAGGAATGATTATGATGTTGAAACTTTAGCTTAAGATTTTCTCATGTATTTGATTTTAGAGTATCCAACTCTTAGTGACCCCATGGACTGCAGCCCACCAGGCTCCTCTGTCCAAGGGATTTTCCAGGCAAGAGTACTGGAGTGGGGTGCCATTGCCTTCTCCGAAAACTGACATGGAAATTTTGCATAGTTTTTTCACTTTTGTGTTGATATTTCATAGAGGTCATGGATATTAACAAATTGTTTTAATTATAAAATATGTAGATAAATCCTTTGCTCTGCATTAACAAAGTTTAAAAACAAAAAACACTACATAACTATTAATCACTGTATGACTCTAAGTTCTTTCCTTTTGCTTTTTTTTTTTTCTCATTCATTTTCTTATGGTAAAAAAAATTACTACCTTCCTCAGGAATACATTGGTTCTGAGCAGCAACTTGTATTTTACTAATTTGTTGTTGCTGTGAGATATGTGAAGACAGACTTAAATTACTTCTGTAAGAAAATAGCATTGAAAATATTAATAATTGGGGAAAAAAGTACCTCTTCCTAAAATTTATTTAGTTAAAATTATAGCTATACCATATATTGTATCTATTTTTTAATTCAGTGTACTTATTTTATAAAAAAATAACCTTTAATAAGCTATAAAATCTTAATGTAGCTACACAAGCTTAAAATATTTTCACTTGAATTTTGAAAACAATATACACTCAATAAAATATTATTTTAATAAGTTACTATTAACATAGTTACTTTATTTTCATAAATATTCATTAAATTTCTTTTTAACTCAAAATATGTTTTTACTGTGTTTATGCAAAGTTATTGGAAAGGTTTTATAGCCTAATATATATTATACTTAAGAATAAAGTTCTTGTGGTTTTAATAATGTGCAGGTTGAAAATAACTTTTCTGTTACAGGTTTTTAAAGTAATTTTCAGTTTAGTCTAAATCTATTGTGTGCTCAATCACTTCAATCATGTCTGACTCTTTGTGACCCCATGGGCTATAGCCCACCAGTTTCCTCTGTCCTTGGGATTTTTCCAGCAAGAATAGGAGTAGATTGCCATGCCCTCCTCCCAGGGATCCCAGGTCTACCACTTAAATCACTATGAGTCAATCCTCAAATCTGTTCATCTGAATAAGACTTAATTCCTTGTAAAACAAGTATAATTATAGTCATCTAGCTTGTCGGAGAAGGTGATGGCACCCAACTCCAGTACTCTTGCCTGGAAAATCCCATGGATGGAGGAGCCTGGTAGGCTGCAGTCCATGGGGTTGCTAAGAGTCGGACACGACTGAGTGACTTCACTTTCACTTTTCACTTTCATGCATTGGAGAAGGAAATGGCAACCCACTCCAGTGTTCTTGCCTGGAGAATCCCAGGGACGGGGGAGCCTGGTGGCTGCCCTCTTTGGGGTCGCACAGAGTCGGACACGACTGAAGTGACTTAGCAGTAGCAGTAGCAGCTTATAGTAAACGCTCAACAAATGTCTATTGCTTTTGTATTGTAACCAGGTAATTCTTATTGTCACTGGAGATTTTAAATAACATAGTTTCCTGAACAATATTTATGTAACAATGTATTTTTCTTCCAGATACTTTACTTCATATAAACACTCATAGTCCTAACAAAATCCTAGTGAAGTAGGCATGATCCAGGCTCTATAGTGAGTAACTTAGTCTCTGAGATTTTTGAGTGTCTTACTCAGTATCATACCTGTATTACACAGAAGGGCTAAGGCTGTCATTCCAAATCCAGTGCACATTTTGCTTTCCAGAGTTTGTTAACATATCTGTGTTTGTAAATGAAACTTTAAGTGCCTTTTCTCAGACATTAGCACCACTATGGCTTTGATGATGGTTCTCCACAACTAAACAAAGAGTTTTCAGATTACTTTCAAATGGTTCAGAGTGAGAATGCTACATGTGGAAAACAGCAAATGTGGGGGAAAATATCTGGAAAAGTTGAGTGATTAGTATGTGTATGTGAGTGTTCATTTAAATTGAAATCTTCAAAATAAAAATTGGGGGGAGGGTTGTGGTGTGAGTGGACTAAATCAGGATTCTCAACAGGTGCCTGCAAATGCCTCTGTTTCAATGTTAATTTAGTTTATCCGCCCACCCTCCACACCCCTCTCACCAAGAGAACTCATTGAGTGGGTACCACGAGGGCTTTCATGCTTTCCATTTGAATAAGATTTCCCATTTCTGTAGGGAGTCTTTCAGTTGGCTTCTGCTCTTCATTAATCAGGCATAGTAATCAGAATTCAGATTTACCAGTTTAGCAGTCCAAAATCTGACTTGATTTAAGGAATAAAAATATCACTTGATAGTCTTCCTGAAATATGGTAAAAATCAATTGATGGGTTGGATATGGTCGTTCAAGTTAAATCACTCTTCATCCACGTTGACTGAATTTTGATGTTTTTATCAGATTGCTGACAGCCAGGAAGACATTGCCTTAGGCACCTAAACAAAAGAAAGCTGACTGTGAATTATTGTTGAGTTTGTTCCTGACCGAAGTGCCTGGTGAAATCATGGGGCACTTGTATATCTGAGCTCGTTTATTATAGAGAAGAGTTCTCATTAACTCGTTCAGGAAAGTGTTGCCATTAAATCTTATCTTGAATGAGAGAAATTTGTAACTTGAAAATGTTTATGAATATTTCATAAGAATCGTCTTAGGGTGCAGGCTTGTATGTGATAGCCTGGCAAAGGTTGACAGATATGTGGAATATTGTAATGACTTGATGGATGCATATGGAATGTTTAATGAGGAAATGAGAAGTAACTGCTGGGCTGCTGTGAACATCTTCTGGTACTGTAGTGATTTTTGTTAGCTGTTAACAAAACTCTCAGAAAAAGGAATAGCTTCTAATTATGACAAGCTTATTTTATTGTGCTAACTAGGCCTATAAATTTGGGGTAAAGATTACTGATTTATATATTTATTGTCTTTCATAAAATGCATTTTAAAAAATACACTCTGAGCAGACTAGATTTTAATGAGTAGACACACTTTTTTTGTTGTTGTTGTAAAGATCCTGTATAATTGTATTCTCTTACTGCTTTGATTTCTTAGAATCCCAGAGAAATTTGGTTATATAAGAATATGAATCATTTGGCCCTAGAGCAACTGAAAAAGACCGGGAACTATCAGGGCAGTATCATTAAAAATAAGCAAAAACTTACTGATTCATTTTATCAAGAAAAAGATACACAAAAGTAGAAAAATAATCTTTCCCAAGCACGGTTAATTAGTAGAATCTCAAGGTAGGTTTGATTTGCTATATTTTAAGATGGGTAGAAGAATTTGAGGAACTGATTTAGAAATGGTTGAGGGAATAGGAAAATGTGGTAAATTATTTAATTGAAAGTTACTTAATCTGAAGAAAAGGCTGAGGGGAAAGTTAAGAACCATTTTCAAGCACAAGAAGGAATTTTAAGGTTTTAAAAATTAGGAACTGTTCCAATTTTTGCAGAGATTAAAGCTATGGGCTTCAATTACAACAAAATATTTTTAGGTTGCACATAAATAATTTAATAAAATAGGGCCAATTAAGTACCAGAAATAGCTTCTAAAGACAGTTATCCTAGTCTGCTTATAGAACTTTAAAATACTTAATGTTGTATATGTTTCTTGATATATACATTAATATACATTTAATATTTGTATATATATATACGTATCCTTGATAATTTACTGCAAGTTACAGAGTTATATTATATATTGGTTTAGTATATGTCGAATTTTAGCTGTCTTTTTCTTTATACCACTTTAGGCCCTGGTAAGAAAACTTTCAAACCCAAAATAAGAAGGCTCATAATGTTTCCACACATTAGTAATGCTTTTGTGATAAGGTAGGCTGAGGAATTGGTCCTTTCTGAAAGCAGTGGTTAAGGCATATATGAACTTATTACTTCATTCTAGTAGAAGATGTTAGACCTTTCATTCAACTTATGGCAAATATACTTAAAAAAAAGTCTGCTCCAAGGATGCATTAATTTACAAATATTTTTAGAAAATCAGACAGTTGTGTGTATATTTTTAAGAAAATGAGTTTATTATATTTTCTGTCAAATCAATGTGAATTATTCATTTTAGTGTTAAAAGAGGACTGTGTAGGTGGATGACTTATTTTCACTTGTGAAGATGACTAGTGTCTATGCTACTCTGGCTGACATAATCCCTGTTCAGACCATGTTGGTATTATGGAAAGATTGCTGCCACTCCCCCTACTTTAGCATGATCTGCTGATGCTGTTTCATTGAGGCCCAGACTTGATTTTTTTTTTAATGCTTAAAGTAATTTGTAACTTTGCTAAAGTAAAAATAGATCATATTTCATTTTATGATAACATCAGTTATTTAGATAATTCCATATCCTGACTGTCTTGGAGCTGGACTAACAATGTACTCCTGTGCAGACTCCCAGAATAGGCCTTGAAAAGAAGAGCATTTAATCCCAGTGACTGTGGCCCTATCCATCTCATGTTTACCTCATAGGAGATGGAAGATTAAATCATTCGAACTGTGCTACTTATGCTTAGGTTATCATTCCACTCTCAAGGAATCTTTGTGTCAGAGCTAAGATTAATTAGCTTATTGGATCTGATTACCATAGACCCTGATTTCTGTTAATAGCTGTGTTTATCATCTTAATGTCAAATTTGCTTCTAGCAATTTACTTGATCACATAAATGTATGATGCATTGACCCTGCTGCATTTGACATCAGATTAATATTGAGGGTTGAGAGGCTGATTTCTGCTATCATATGTCATCCTTAGTACTGCCTTCTCTATCTCACAAAACCATTTAAAATATTGCTTTTTATAATGTAGAAGATGTTTCTAGGAGGACTTGAAACATGCATCTCATTTCTCATATGAAATGGGGTAATTCCATCTGTAATTCTAGGTCTATAGGAACCTAATTTTATAAATTATTTGATCAGTTCTTTTGACTTATTTATCTTATTTAAAGTCATGGATATTTTCCTTTTAAGGGTAGCCTTTTCTAACGGCGGTGGGGAGGGGGAGGGCAGAACTAAGATTAAAAATGTGAGAAAACTAAACATAATCATGGCAATATAGCAATAACATGTAACAATAATAACATGGAGGTTATGGATCAGGATAAGAAAAGCAACAATATTTGACTTATGTTTTATAGTTTATCTACCGAGGATCCATTTTCCATAGGTCTACCTCTAAATATTTAGTGCATTTAAAATCTTGGTTTATGTAATTTAATATTATATTCTCATAGTAAGTTGATTTCATTTTTCATTTTAACTAAAAGGCATTAGGTGTAGGTTCATAAATATATATATGAATATGGCTGCTTATTTTTTATTGCAACATAAGTGATAGATTGCTGCAGTTGTGTTTGTCCTTATCCTGCACATATTTATCTGCAGTTGTGTTTGTCCTTATCCTGCACAATTTATCTCTGCACATATGCCTATAGACATGAAAAATTCACTAAAGTTTAATTTGGTAGCATATTTGCAAGTGGCCAAGATAATTTATCTTTCTTTAAGTATTTCACTTGAAAGTATTCTATTGCACATTTCCTATTAGAAATCAATGCCAAAGATTTTCAGTTGCTACACTAGGTTATCTTCCATATTGAAATCTTGAAATTTTTATTCATTTAGAAAAGATGATCATTCAAGGTTATCAATAACAAATTCTTAATCTTAAGATGATATAGTGTTCATTCAGGTTTTTTCATAAGATGTTACATCTTGCGGAAAAACACAAAAAACATTTTTGGCCAGCCTAATAAAAGTAGGTTAAGAAATTTGCAAGGATCAGAGAGTTGTGGCATGGATCAAAAGGAGACCATTTATTCTCCTTTTTATCTCTACTGTTAGAGTATTTGATAAGGAATTCTCAGGATGGGGAGTGGCCAGTGAGTAAATAATTGTTGTTTCTATTACATTTTGTTTTAGATATAAATCTATGGTGAATATAAAGGTAGTTTTTACTACTTTTCCTAATACATTTCTGTTGATTCAAAGTAATCTAAAATAAGCATATTACTGCTATTTTGATTTTTTTTCCTACAAATTAAAATGTCTTTAATAGGATTTTCTTTGAATTATTTGAATATTTTGGAAAGGATGACTATAGATTATTGTTGTTCACTTACTCAGTTGTGTCCAGCTATTTGTGACCCCATGAAGTGCAGCATGCCAAGCTTCCCTGTCCTTTACCATCTCCCAGAGTTTACTCAAACTCGTATCCACAGAGTCAGTGATGCTATCCAAACATCTCATCCTCAGTTGTCCCCTTTTCCTCCTGCCATCAGTCTTTCCTAGCGACAGGGTCTTTTCCAATGAGTAAGCTCTTTGCATCAGGTGGCTAATGAATCAGTGTCAGTCCTTCTAATTAATATTCAGGATTGATTTTCTTTAGAATTTACTGGTGTGATCTTCTTGTTGACCAAGGGACTCTCAATAGTCTTCTCCAGCACCACAGTTTGAAACCATCAATTCTTTGGCATATAGCTTATTTATGGTCCAATTCTCACATCCATACATGACTACTGAAAAAAATCATAGCTTTGACTAGATGGACCTTTGTCAGCAAAGTGATGCCTCTGCTTTTGAATATGCTGTCTAGGTGTTTCATAGCTTTTCTTCCAAGCAAACTTCTTTGAATTTCATGGCTGTAGTCACTGTCTGCAGTGAGTTTGGAGCCCAAGAAAATGAAATTTGACAGTTTCCATATTTTCCCCATCTATTTTCCATGAAGTAATGAAAGATGATTCTGTGAAAGTGCTGCACTCAATATGCCAGCAAATTTGGAAAACTCAGCAGTGGCCACAGGACTGGAAAAGGTCAGTTTTAATTCCAATCCCAAAGAAAGGCAATGCGAAAGAATGCTCAAACGACCGCACAATTGCACTCATCTCACACGCTAGTAAAGTAATGCTCAAAATTCTCCAAGCCAAGCTTCAGCAATACGTGAACCGTGAACTTCCTGATGTTCAAGCTGGTTTTAGAAAAGACGGAAGAACCAGAAACCAATTTGCCAGCATCCTCTGGATTATCGAAAAAGCAAGAGAGTGCCAGAAAAAACATCTATTTCTGCTTTATTGACTATGCCAAATCCTTTGACTGTGTGGATCACAATAAACTGCAAAATTCTGAAAGAGATGGGAATACCATACCACCTGACCTGCTTCTTGATAAATTTGTGTGCAGGTCTGGAAGCAACAGTTAGAACTGGACATGGAACAACAGACTGGTTCCAAATAGGAAAAGGAGTACGTCAAGGCTGTATATTGTCACCCTGCTTATTTAACTAATATGTAGAGTATATCATGAGAAACGCTGGGCTGGAAGAAACACAAGCTGGAATCAAGATTGCCGGGAGAAATATCAATAACCTCAGATATGCAGATGACACCACCCTTATGGCAGAAAGTGAAGAGGAACTCAAAAGCCTCTTGATGAAAGTGAAAGAGGAGAGTGAAAAAGTTGGCTTAAAACTCAACATTCAGAAAACGAAGATCATGGCATCTGGTCCCATCACTTCATGGGAAATAGATGGGGAAACAGTGGAAACAGTGTCAGACTTTATTTTTCCGGGCTCCAAAATCACTGCAGATGGTGACTGCAGCCATGAAATTAAAAGACGCTTACTCCTTGGAAGAAAAGTTATGACCAACCTAGATAGCATATTCAAAACCAGAGACATTACTTTGCCAACAAAGGTCCATCTAGTCAAGGCTATGGTTTTTCCAGTGGTCATGTATGGATGTGACAGTTGGACTATGAAGAAAGCTGAGTGCTGAGAATTGATGCTTTTGAACTGTGGTGTTGGAGAAGACTCTTGAGAGTCCCTTGGACTGCAGGGAGATCCAACCAGTCCATTCTGAAGGAGATCAGCCCTGGGATTTCTTTGGAAGGAATGATGCTAAAGCTGAAACTCCAGTACTTTGGCCACCTCATGCGAAGAGTTGACTCATTGGAAAAGACTCTGATGCTGGGAGGGATTGAGGGCAGGAGGAGAAGGGGACGACAGAGGATGGGATGGCTGGATGGCATCGCTGACTCAATGGACGTGAGTCTGAGTGAACTCCAGGCGTTGATGATGGACAGGGAGGCCTGGCATGCTGCGATTCATGGGGTCGCAAAGAGTCGGACACGACTGAGCATCTGAACTGAACTGAACTGAATAGAACCAGATGCCATGATATTCATTTTCTGAGTGTTGAGTTTTAACCCAGTTTTTTCACTCCCCTCTTTCACCCTCATCAAAAGGCTCTTTGGTGACTCTTCACTGTTGGCCATTAGAGTGGTGTCATCTGCATATCTAAAGTTGTTGATATTTCTCCTGGCTATCTTGATTCTAGATTGGGATTCATCCAGCCCAGGATTTCGTATGATGTACTCTGCATGTAAGATAAACAAGCAGGGTGACAATATACAGCCTTTCCCAGTTTGGAACCAGTTTGTTGTTCCATGTACGGTTCTCACTGTTACTTCTTGACCTACATCTGGGTTTCTTAGGAGGCAGGTAAGGTGGTGTGGTATTCCCACCTCATTAAGAATTTTCTACAGTTTGTTGTGACCACACAGTCAAAGGCTTTAGCAGAGTCAATGAAGTAGAAGTAGATGTTTTTCTGGAATTCTCTTGCTTTTTCTATGATCTAGCAGATGTTGACAATTTGAGCTCTGGTTCCTCTGGCTTTTCTAAATCTATCTTCTACATCTGGGAGTTCTTGGTTCACATACTATTGAAGCCTAGCTTGAAGTATTTTGGGCAATACATTGCTAGCATGTGAAATGAGTACAATCGCACAGTAGCTTGAACATTCTTGACATTGCCTTTCTTTGGTATTAGAATGAAAACTGACCTTTTCCAATCCTGTGGCCACTGCTGAGTTTTCCAAATTTGCTGATGTATTAAGTGCAGCATTTTAAGAGCATTATATTTTAGGATTTGAAATGCTTGGCTGGAATTCTATCACCTCCACTAGCTTTCTATGTAGTAGTGCTTTCTAAGGCCCACTTGACTTCACACTCTAGGATATCTGGCTCTAGGTGAGTGACCACACCATTTTGGTTATCTGGATCATTAAGACCTTTTTTTGTACAGTTCTATGTATTCTTGCCACCTCTCCTTAATCTCTTATGCCTCCGTTAGATCCTTACCTTCTCTGTCCTTTATTTTGCCTACCTTTGCATAAAATGTCCCCTTGATATCTCTAATTTTCTTTAAGAGGTCTCTAGTCTTTTCCATTCTATTTTTTTCCTCTCTTTCTTTGCATTATTCACTTAAGAAGGCTTTCTTATTTCTCCTTGCTATTCTTTGGAACTCTGCATTTATTTAGGTATAATTTTCCCTTTCTCCTTTGCCTTTCACTTCTTTTTTCTCAGTTATTTGTAAGGCCTCCTCAGGCAACCATTTTGCCTTCTTGCATTTCTTTTTCTTTGAGATGGTTTTGGTCACAACCTACTGTACAATGTTGCAAAGCCCTGTCCATAGTTCTTCAAGCACTCTGTCTACCAGATCTAGTCCCTTGAATCTATTCCTGACTTCCAGTGTATAATCATAAGGGATTTGATTTAGATCACACCTGAAAGGCCTACTGGTTTTCTTTACTTTCTTCAAATTAAGTCTGAATTTTGCAATAAAGAGTTCCTAATCTGAGCCACAGTCAGCTTCTGGTCTTGTTTTTTCTGACTGTATAGAGCTTCTCCATCTTTGGCTGCAAAGACTATAATCAATCTGATTTCAGTATTGACCATCCGGTGATGTTCATGTGTAGAGTTGTCTCTTGCATTTTTGAAAGGTGTTTGCTATGACCAGTCTGTTCTCTTGCAAACTTCTGTTGGCTTTTGCCTTGCTTCATTTTGTACTCCAAGGCCAAACTTGCCTGTTACTCCAGGTATCTCTTGACATCCTACTTTTGCATTCTAGTCCCCTATAATGAAAAGGACATCTCTTTTGGTGTTCTAGAAGATTTTGTATGTCTTCATTGATCCATTCAACTTCAACTTCTTCAGCATTAGTGTTGGGACATAGACTTGGATTACTGTGATGCTGAATGGTTTGCCTTGGATAAAAACCAAGATCATTCTGTCATTTTTGAGACTGCACCCAAGTAGTGCATTTTAGACTCTTTTGTTGACTATGATGGCTACTCCATTTCTTCTAAGGGATTCTTGCCCACAGTAGTAGATGTAATGTTCATCTGAATTAAATTTGCCCATTATCATCCATTTATGTTCACTGATTCCTAAAATGTTGATGTTCACTCCTGCCATCTCCTGTTTGACCACATTCAATTTACCTTGATTAATGGACCCAACTTTCCAGGTTCCTATGCAATATTGTTCTTTAGAACATCAGACTTTACTTTGTCCACCAGACACAGCCACAACTGGGTGTTGTTTCCATTTTGACTCACCCTCTTTATTATTTCTGGAGCTATTTCTCTGCTCTTCCCCAGTAGCATATCAGACACCTACCAACCTGGGGGGCTCATCTTTCTTTGTCATATCTTTTTGCCTTTCATGCTGCTCATGGGGTTCTCAAGGCAAGAATACTGAAGTGGTTTGCCATTCCCTTCTCCAGAGGATCACATTTTGTCAGAGCACTCCACCATGACCCATCTGTCTTGGGTGGCCCTAGATGGCATGGCTCATAATTTTGTTGAATTACACAAGGCTGTGATCCAAGTGATCATTTTGGTTAGTTGTCTGTGAGTGTGTTTTTCATTTAGGAGGCCATTGGATTACAGTTTTTGCTTCTTCTGTCTGCCCTCTGTTGGATGAGGATAAGAGGCTATAGATTAATACAGTTTTATTATACATTATACTTAAAGTTTAAATATGTTTAAATATACATAGAAATATTTTCCAAAATAATCCAAAAAGCATTGTATTACAACAAAAGAAAGTAAAATAAATAAATGTTACATACACAGTATTTTTTGAATTCTATGCCTTGAATTCTATTCTACATAGAGATTTCAATGTCAAGTTTTAGAATATTAGTGAGCTGTGTACTTGTTTTAAATTGGCACAGTTGACTTCTCCCAATAAAAGAACAACCATAAAATTAACTAATGAGGGAAAGGAACTTAGTGCCTAATGGCCCAGGCTCTGGCAGAAAACATTTGGGACTTAAATCCTGGTTCAGTGTATTACATCAAGATAGTCACTTCACCTACAAGTTCATCTATTCATCTTAAAAATAATACAGTGCAGGGCACAAAGTATCCACTAAGTGAACAGAAGGTGAACTAACTTCAAGATGATACACACCCATTATTTTAAGTGAGGACAGGCAAGCTGGACCCATAATTTTCACATATTCAGAGTTATATTTTAATACTATCCCATATAATTATTTTTTCTTTGCTCTTGAACACGATTCAGAAAAAGGCATTTTGTTTAATTGAGAAGAACTTGTCAGAGTTATAAAGTCTAAGAAATAAATCCCCTTGAAATTCTAAGAGCTATGACATGAAACACCTGCTATTTCTGACCTTCTATTTTGCTTTATTTGCCAAATAGTTCTTCAGTGCTCATGTAATTTTTACTAACTGAATATTACCTCCACTTTTTGAAATGATGGGAGTAAAGGTATGGTAACACTGTAGAAGTTTTTCTGGTAATAGAAAGCAACCAGAGTGCAGTGGTGATAGAAAATCATATATGAACATCAAAGGCTGCATTTCATTTTCATTTTATATAAGCAGATGTTTACTGATTGAAGATGTATAAAGAGAAAACTCAGGCAATTTCTGAGAATGACATTACAAATAGCCGAATAAAAAATATACATTCATCTAAAAGAAGTAATTTACTTTCTTAATGTTTTCAGGAAGATCTTAAGTTTTTAAACAATTAGATAAGGAAGATTTTTTTCTTGTATATTTCCAGGAAACTAAAATCTCACATGTCCTTTCAGTAAACAAGTGCAGAGTTTGCTTACCAGGAGTACTGTATGCAGCTGTCCCAGTCATGCCGTTTACATCTTTGGGGGCAACATTCACAACAGAGACGTGAGAAATTTGTATATTTTTAAAACCATTTTCTGTCTGGCAGAAGTTAAGTGTCTCCCAACAAAATCAATGTATTATGACAAATTTTAGCCAGATGGAAGTCAAGTATCTTGAGGACACTTGTCTTATAGGTACCTCTACCCATGTGGTATCTTTATGAATATTAGTAAGAGCTCAAAATTTAACCAATATGAAGTCATGACATATTCTAAAAACATTTGATCCTTGTAAAATACAAGGATCAAATACAGTCACACATGAACCTTTTAATTATCTTTACTAGGCTTTCAACAAATTATATTAGTACTATTTTAGTTATTAAAATAATAATTATAAAAAAACATTTTAAAAATATCATAATGATTATAAGAAGACTCTGAAGAGCAATTCTTTTTCTGGAATTCAGATTACCACTCTGATATCCACCAGAAGTGAGTGTGGCACTTACATGGTATGAACCATTCTATGGCTATTTTTTTTTTTTTCAGTCATAAGATAATAAATTTCAATAAAAATGTATCTACATGAGAAAATTGCTTCTTTTTAATCAAAATTATATCCTATAAATCATAATATTCATTAGATAAAGTTTTATGAGTATACATAAGGAATAATACAATCAGATTTATCATAAAGTACATTTTATCATTTGAACAACATTCATTATTTCATTATTTAGTTCCACTAACAAGGTCTTCATTTCCCATTGTAATATAATTAAAAATAACTTGTGCCCTAAAAAGGCTTTTGAGAATCTTTATACAAAAGTACTCTTTAACCCTATAGCTTTCAATAGCTTTTGGCAAGAAAGTACTTTTGGCAAGTTATGTAAAAATGATTAAGCAGATGTGAAAAAATTCTAATGGATCTTTCATAACTGTTGTTGTTCATTGTTCAGTCACTCAGTCATGTCCAACTCTTTGCAATCCTATGAACTGCAGCACGCCAGGCTTCACTGTTCGTCACTATCTCCTGGAGTTTGCTTAAATTCATGTCCATTGAGTCAGTGAGGCCATCTAATCATCTCATCCTCTATCGCCCCCTTTTCCTCCTACCCTCAGTCTTTCCCAGCATCAGGGTCTTTTCCAGTAAGTTGACTCTTCCCATCAGGTGGCCAAAGAGTTGAAGATTCAGCTTTAGCATCAATCCTTCCAATGAATGTTCAGGCTTTATTACCTTTAGGATTGACTAATTGGATCTCCTTGCTGTCGAAGGGACTCTCTTCTCCAGGATCACAGTTTGAAAGTATCAGTTCTTTAGCACTCAGTCTTCCTTATGGTCCAACTCTCATATCCATACATGACAACTGGAAAAATAATATCTTTGAGTATACAGACTTTGTTGGCAAAGTAATGTCTCTGCTTTTTAATATGCTGCCTAGGTATGGGCTTCCCTGTTAGCTCAGCTGGTAAAGAATCTACCTGCAATGCTGGACATGGAGGTCTGATCCCAGTTTGGGAAGATCCCCTGGAGGAATGCACTCCAGTATTCTTGCCTGGAGAATCCCATAGACTGAGGAGCTTGATAGTCTACAGTCCAACAGGGTCACAAAGAGTCGGGCACAACAAGCAACTGAGCACATACACAGGATAAGATTTTCAGTATTCTCATTGGAAGACCAAGGATATAGTATACTGAAACCAACGTATTTTAATATATTTTCCATGTATTATGGGCTTCCATGGTAGCTTAACTGGTAAAGAATCTGCCTGCAATGCAGGAGACCCTGGTTCAATTCCTGTGTTGGGAAGATATGCTGGAGGAGGGATAGGCTACCCACTCCAGTATTCTTGGGCTTCCCTGGTGACTGAGCTGGTAAAGAATCTTCCTGCAATGCAAGAGACCTGGGTTCCATCTCTGGTTTGGAAATATCCCCTGGAGAAAGGAATAGCTACTGCGAGAATTTCATGGACTGTATAGTCAGTCCATGGGGTCCGTAAAGAGTCAGACACAAATAAACGATTTTCACTTTTCTCCATGTATTACAAAACAAACTGAATGTGTATTTGATTTGATTTTATTAAATAAGATTTGAACTTTTTGTCAAAAAAGTACCCATATTTTGACTATCTGATACACAGAACATATTTTATTATAATATAATGAAGACAGAGTTCCTAACTTATTATTCTCTTTTTTGAAAACCATAAGGTTATGGCAAGGTTGTGGATTTACAAACTAATGGACGAGAAAACTAAAGAATGGGAAGCAATATGTTAGTCTAATGAAATGGCTGTGTTTCCAGAAATAGATGTATCATTTTTCAGTGTTCTTCCTTTTCAGTCTACCTTGCATTCAACAAAGTGATCTTTTCCTTACACAAACCTGATTATACAAATCTGTGCTTACAACTCTTCATTGTCATGAAGGTATTCTCCACTGATAGAGACCAAAATGCTTAGTCTTACAAACAGATCCCTTAATAATCTGACATTTGCAAAATTTATCTTGTACAACTTTGTTTCTTAGCTATTTCCTTCTTTTAGTTTATAAACTATATCATTTACTCTCCTTTTCAGCAGATTTTTTTTCACTCTAATTTCTTCTACCTGGATTTTCCTTCTCCTACACTTTTCCCCATACAAATCTATTCGATCTTCAAATCATATAGTATTGCTTCCTTAGATAATTCTTCCTTGACCCCAAATAATATTTTTGAACTTCTGGATAAATGGTTCCCCATTTCTTAACAAATATATTTATTATTTAATGCATTTGTATAATATTATTTAGTATTTAACCTCCCTGCTAGATGATAAATTCAAAACGGGAAAGATTGTTGTCTATTTTTCTCTTCTATTATACCTTCAATTTTTAACATCACGCCTTGCCCTTGATATATGCTAAGTGTTTCTCAAAAATTATGTGTTGAAGAAGTGAGTGACTTTATGAGTGTGTCTGATTAATATAGCAGAGAAAAACCCAAGCTCAGCTCTCTTTTCAGCTCTAAAACTGCTTTATATTAGCTGGTTGAGTGGTAGAGTCTAACCATCTTATGCTGTTAAAGTTCAAGGAAACAAGTAGAATTTTAGCTAGGGTATGACTAGCCAAACCCTGAGTAGAATCATTTTGAAAATAGAAACTTATTCATAGCATGCCAGCTTCTTGTTTTTTTTTTTTTTTTCCTTAATTTGGAGAAGTCCAAATTAAGAACCCTGTTCTGATGATGTGATTTTATAGTGTACACGATGACACATTTATATGACTTCCTTTAAATGTATTTCTTTCCACGGCACTATTTTTAAGGTATCATGATCACTGTACACATGTGTCAACTGAGGGTGCCAGTGATTACTTTTCTATTATATAGTTTAGTAGGTGTCAGACTGAAGAGCTGGAATCTAGGATGGGAAACTCCTGCTTTTTTCCTATTCTAAGGTGTAACAGTGTGGATCACAATAAACAGTGGAAAATTCTGAAAGAGATTGGCATAACAGGCCACCTGACCTGCCTCTTAAGAAACGTATATGCAGGTCAGGAAGCAACAGTTAGCACTGGACATGGAACAACAGACTGGTTCCATATAGGAAAAGGAGTACGTCAAGGCTGTATATTGTCACCATGCTGATTTAACTTCTACACAGAGTATTTCATGAGACCCTGGGCTGGAGGAACCACAAGCTGGAATCAAGATTGCCGGGAGAAATATGAAGAACCTCAGATATGCAGATGATACCACCCTTATGGCAGAAAGTGAAGAGGAACTAAAGAGCCTCTTGATGAAAGTGAAAGAAGAGAGTTAAAAAGTTGGCTTAAAGTTCAACATTGAGAAAACTAAGATCATGGCATCTGGTCCCAGCACTTCATGGCAAATAGATGGGAAAACAGTGGAAACAGTGGCTGACTTTATTTTTCTGGGCTCCAAAATCACTGCAGATGGTGACTGCAGCCATGAAATTAAAAGACACTTACTTCTTGGAAAGAAAGTTATGACCAACCTGGACAGCATATTAAAAAGCAGAGATATTACTTTGCCAACAAAGATCTGTCTAGTCAAGGCTATGGTTTTTCCAGTGGTCATGTATGGATGTGAGAGTTGGACTACAAAGAAAGCTGAGCACCAAAGAATTGATGCTTTTGAACTGTGGTGTTGGAGAAGACTCTTGAGAGTCCCTTGGACTGCAAGTAGATCCAATGAGTCCATCCTAAAGGAGATCAGTCCTGGGTGTTGGAAGGACTGATGTTGAAGCTGAACTCCAATACTTTGGCCACCTGATGTGAAGAGCTGACTCATTTAAAAAGATCCTGATGCTGCGAAACATTGAGGGCAGGAGTAGAAGGGGACGACAGAGGATGAGATGGCTGGATGGTATCACCAACTCAATCGACATGGGTTTGGGTAGACTCTGGCAGTTGGTGATGGACAGGGAGGCCTGGCATGCTGCTGTTTATGGGGTCACAAAGAGTCGGACATGACTGAGCAACTGTACTGAATTAACTGAAGGTATAACAATTTTATCTGTATATCAAAGGAAATTTACATTTATCTTTGAGGTAAGAACTATAATCTTAAAAATGTAACTTCTGTAAAGGGAAGATTCTGTTTTTATTGTACTATTTTATGCAGTGCTTCTACTTCTACCTACCAGATGGAGTGAGTGTACATTTCCTTCCTCTTGCAAAAGTAGACATTATGTGTCCTTCATCTCAGATGAGTTTAACTCTCAAACTATGAATAAATCTACCAGTTGCAATTAGAGTTTGTTTTTGCCCATAGAAGTAGATAGATTACCAGACACATTCCCTACAAGTAATGCACCATTGACAGTGACACATCAGATACAAAATGAACTTGCAAACTTGGATTCATTTTCTATGGAACCCTAGAGCAAGTGGATATTTAATCTAACTGCAGAGATTTATCCTTATTGCCAGTACTCCCTGAAATTACTAAAATATTCTAATAACAGCTCTAGGGAAAGAAAGCACATTCTACTATCTAAAAGAATTTACTTCTTATAATTCTGTCAAAGTTAAACCTTCTAAATGTGCATTTTAGTGTCAATTTTCATTTTAGATTCATATGTAAAGGGCTGATGGTTTTGATGGAAAATATGCCTTTAATTAAAAGCATAAGTTTTTTTTTTTTTTTAATTTTCCCATTTGGGTTAAAATACATAGTAAATCTGTTGCCTTATTATATTCTAGGCATAAAACCATATATTTCTTCAAAACCACATACTTTAATTCCTAGTTCAAACCATCTGGGCTTTTTTTATGGCTGAAGATATTACATAATATTTTATTACTTCCTGAAATTTGGAGAGAAAGAATGATCTACAGTGATAATGTCAGGAGGTCCAACATGATTTAAAAAAAAAAAAAAGGCTCTGCATTTTATGACAATCTCTAAATAGTATTCCCTATATATTAGTATATATATGTATCATAAATAATCTACATTCAAATTTCAAAGTCATGCTCATGGGAATTACTAAATAGGTAAGCACTTTCTTAGGGTTTTAGAAGCAAAAGAGCATGCAAATTTATGTAAGGAAAACATGGAGATAGTAATTTTTCTTTCTCCTTCCTTTATAGAATAAAGAAACTAGAAAGTTGTTTTTGTTTTTGCTCTTACGTGTTAGAAACTTTAAAGTAACTTTAGAGAGTATCCTGGGAATCAGGATTTATAATCAGCCATTTATTTTTTGGCAGGCATCTGATCTTTCTGTAACTGGAAAGATGAGGAATTTTTGTTCTTATCATTCTGCTGGCTATCCTGTCCAACTTGTTACTCCTTTTTAGCTCTACAATTTTGTCTTGATTTCTCTCTTTTCTACATCTAAACATTGCTTTCATTTACACTCTTAAAAATATTTTCTACTTTCTAAAAAAATCTACTAGGTAAAAGACAAAGTTAAGACAGTGTCCCCTCCACTTTACCAGAATTCATAAAGGAAGTAAAGATTTTGTGAAGTCATATACTCAGAAAAAAAAGGGCTTATTGTTTTTAATTTGCAATTGGCCTCCTAACTCCTCTGCTTATACATTTATAGCAGTACAGTTCATCTTCAACTTAGAATGTGGTTCTGTCCTGATAAAACATATCATACAGTTGAAAATATTGTAAGTTGAAATGCATTTAATAGGGGAGCATAGCTTAGTCTAGCCTCTGTTAAACAGGCTCAGAACACTTATATTAGCCTGCTGCTGCTGCTGCTAAGGCGCTTCAGTCGTGTCTGACTCTATGCGACCCCAGAGACAGCAGCCCACCAGGCTCCCCCGTCCCTGGGATTCTCCAGGCAAGAACACTGGAGAGGGTTGCCACTTCCTTCTCCAATGCATGAAAGTAAAAAGTGAAAGTGAAGTCACTCAGTCATGTCCGACTCTCCGCGAACCCATGGACTGCAGCCTATCAGGCTCCTCCATCCATGGGATTTTCCAGGCAAGAGTACTGGAGGGGGTGCCATCGCCTTCTCCATACGTTAGCCTACTGATGGTCAAAATCATGTAACACAAAGCCTACTTTATACTAAACTGTTGAATATCTCATATAATTTGTTAAATAGTATACTGAAGGTGAAAAAAAGAGTGGGTTCTAAATTCTGAAAGAGATGGGAATACCAGACCACCTGACCTGCCTTTTGAGAAACCAACATGCATGTCAGGAAGCAACAGTTAGAATTGGACATTGAACAGACTGGTTCCAAATAGAAAAAGGAGTACATCAAGGCTGTATATTGTCACCATGCTGATTTAACTTCTATGCAGAGTACATCATGAGAAACGCTGGGCTGGAAGAAGCACAAGCTGGAATCAAGACTACTGGGAGAAATATGAAGAACCTCAGATATGCAGATGACACCATCCTTATGGCAGAAAGTGAAGAGGAACTAAAAAGCCTCTTGATGAAAGTGAAAGAGGAGAGTGAAAAAGTTGGCTTAAAGTTCAACATTGAGAAAACTAAGATCATGGCATCTGGTCCCATCACTTCATGGGAAATAGATGGGGAAACAGTGGAAACAGTGTCAGATTTTATTTTTTGGGGGGGGAGGGGGGCTCCAAAATCACTGCAGATGGTGATTGCAGCCATGAAATTAAAAGACACTTACTTCTTGGAAGGAAAGTTATGACCAACCTAGATAGCATATTCAAAAGCAGAGACATTACTTTGCCAACAAAAGTCCGTCTAGTCCAGGCTATGGTTTTTCCAGTAGTCATGTATGGATGTGAGAGTTCAACTGTGAAGAAAGCTGAGTGCTGAAGAATTGATACTTTTGAACTGTGAGTGTTGGCAAAGACTCTTGAGAGTTCCTTGGACTGCAAGGAGATCCAACCAGTCCATTCTAAAGGAGATCAGTCCTGGGTGTTCTTTGGAAGGAATGATGCTAAAGCTGAAACTCCAGTAGTTTGACTACCTCATGCGAAGAGTTGACTCATTGGAAAAGACTCTGATGCTGGGAGGGATTGGGGGCAGGAGGAGAAGGGACGACAGAGGATGACATGGCCGGATGTCATCACCAACTCAATGGACGTGAGTCTGAGTGAACTCCGGGAGTTGGTGATGGACAGGGAGGCCTGGCGTGCTGCAATTCATGGGGTCGCAAAGAGTCACGTATGATTGAGCGACTGAACTGAACTGAACTGATAGGCATAGAATGGTCTTAGTTTATCATTATGTTACATTGTTACAAACAAATTTGTCAGTTATATGCTCTGTTTTAAAAAAATTTTATTGAAGTATAGTTGATTTACAATATTGTTTCAGTTGTACAGCAAAGTGATTAAGCTATACCTATACATATATCCTTTTTTTTTAAGATTCTTTTCCCATATAGGCCATTACAGAGTATTGTGTAGAGTTCCCTGTGCTATACAGTATGCCCTTATTAGTTATCTATTGTATATATATGCATATATATATAGATAGATAGATACATCCATGCTGTACATAATGCATTCTTTTAGTGGCTGAGCAGTATTCTGTTCTATGTATGTACCACATTTTCTTTATCCATTCCTTTGTTGATGGACATTTCAGTTGCTTCCATGTCCTGGGAATTGTAAACAATGCTGCTGTAAACATTAGGGTGCATGTGTCTTTTTAAACTTTTTTTTTTTTTCCCAGATATATGCCCAAGAATGAGAACCTCCATACTGTCCTCCACAGTGGCTGTACAGGTTTATATCCCCACCAACAGTGTAGGAGGGTTCGGTTTTAACCACACTCTATCCAGCATTTAATATTTGTAGATTTTTTTGATGACGGCCATTCTAACCTGTTGAGTGATACCTCACTGCAGTTTTGCTTCATATTTATCTAATACTTGGTCACGTTAAAATGTGCTTTTTCAGTCATCTGTATATCTTCTGTGGAGAAATTTCTATTTAATTCTTCCCTCATTTATTTATTTATTTTAATATTAATTTGCATGAGCTCCCTTGTTGGTTGCTCTGCTTGAAAATGTTTTCTCCCATCCCGTGTATTGTCTTTTCATTTTATTTATGGTTTCTTTTGCTACGCAAAAACTTTGAAGTTTAATTAAGTCCCATTTGTTAATTTTTGCTTTTATTTTCATTAGAAGGTGGATTGAAGATGAGCTTGTTGAAATTTATGTCCAAGCATGTTCTGCTTATGTTTTTGTCTTAGAGTTTTATAGTATCCATTCTTATACTTAGATCTTTAATCCATTTTGAATTAATTTTTGTGTAGTGTTAGAGTCTTCTAATTTCATTATTTTACAGTTGTTTACTTTCTTGATCATGTGACTAATTGGGAGGTGTGCTCACTGCCCCGCCCAGCACCCCCAAGAGAGTGTCTTACCATATACCTCTACCTCAGGAGATGACCAACATTCAAACTCTGAAGTATGGTTTCTGCTAAATTCATATCACTCTTGCATCATCATAAAATCTTAAGTTGAACTGTCCTGAATCAGAGATCACCTATATTTTCAGAAAATCCTATTGCACCATGATAAGTGCAATAACTTGGAAATAACTAGGGAATAGGATTAGACAGGTCATGAATCCCAGTGAAAGCTATAGGAGATGCTCATTGAAATATTTTTACCACTGAAAAATTATATGACTATTTACTTTAGGAACTTTCTGTGAAATGGAAAAATAACCTCTGAGGGAGCCAACTTGGCCTTTTCTCTTCCTGATACACTTAAACATTTTCTACCTCCTAAACACGGTGTGTATTAGTGTATTATTTGGAGCTTAGTAGAGGGGAAAAAAAAAAAAAGAAAAGAAAAACTTTTGCACTGCTAGTAGAAATGTAAATTAATGTAGTCACTATAGAATACAGTGTGGAGGTTACCCCCAAAAATTAAAAATAGAACTACCACATGATTTAGCAATCTCAGTTCTTTATCCTCTAGTTATTCAGGTTTTGTTCACAAGAAGAAATTCACTTGTTAGAAGTAGCAAAATCAGCAATGACAGTGACCAGAAACAAACTTTTAAACTGAAACATCAGGGCCACGTGGAGACATAGACAAAACTTTTGTTCCAGTGTTGTAATTAGCTAAGCAGAATGGACTCAAGTTTCTTAAAATATTGATAATACTTTTCTAAAGATTCAGATACACCCACTGCCCATTTGCATGCATATTTTAAGGTTCAGTTTACAATATGCTAAAAACTGCCTGTTGACTAATTTCCCTTTACTTCCCTCACATTTCCAGAGTGCTTAGCCAGATAGGAAGCACAGGTAGCATGAATCTCAAATGAGACTCCTGTTTGTACCTTCTACTTTCAAAATGTTCACTGTATTTGAGCTACGATCTAGACTACCTAAAATAATAGAATTTGTGATATTAACAGAAGTTACTTTTTCAGTCTACTTTATAGAGTTTTTGTTACACCAGACAACACTGACCTGCAGTTGGCACTCACTTTATGTTCCTTTTCTTCCTCCTGTTGGAGAAATAAAATAATCCTCCCAATAAAAACAGTTCCCCATACCAATGTTAAAGAGAGAGAACATAATTTATTCTTCTGAAAGGATTAACAGATTGCCTTGTGTGTTCAGTTCAGTTCAGTTCAGTTCAGTCGCTCAGTTGTGTCCGACTCTGCGACCCTGTGAATTGCAGCACGCCAGGCCTCCCTGTCCATCACCAACTCCCGGAGTTCACTCAAACTCACGTCTATCGATTTGGTAATGCCATCCAGCCATCTCATCTTCTGTCATCCCCTTCTCCTTCTGCCCCCAATTCCTCCCAGCATCAGAGTCTTTTCCAATGAGTCAACTCTTCACATGAGGTGGCCAAAGTACTGGAGTTCAGCTTTAGCATCATTCCTTGCAAAGAACACCCAGGACTGACCTCCTTTAGAATGGACTGGTTGGATCTCCTTGCAGTCCAAGGGACTCTCAAGAGTCTTCTCCAACATCGCAGTTCAAAAGCATCATTTCTTCAGCGCTCAGCCTTCTTCACAGTCCAACTCTCACATCCATACATGACTACTGGAAAAACCATAGCCTTGACTAGACGGACCTTTGTTGGCAAAGTAATGTCTCTGCTTTTGAATATGCTATGCCTTGTGTGTAAGGTAGCACAAAACTGAATACAAAATTAGGACAAAGTCTCACACGTTTGATAAGAGCAAAGCAGAAGAAATAATAGGAACTTGTCTTACATGCTTGGAGAAGGAAATGGCAACCCACTCCAGTATTCTTGCCTGGAGGATCCCATGGATGGAGGAGCCTGGTGGACTATAGTCCATGGGGTCACAAAGAGTCGGACACGACTGAGTGACTTTAGGTCTCTTACATGCTTAAGGGACAAGGATCTGTACCTTGTGTCAATTTCCTGAACATCTGCTTGTAATCCCTTCAGCTAATTCTAAAAATATGTTTTAACATTTGTTGTTTTAGTTGCCAAGTTGTGTCTGACTCTTTTGTGACTCCATGGACTGTAGCCTGCCATGGAATTATCCAGGCAAGAATACTGGAGTGGGTTGCATTCCCTCTGCAGAGGATCTTCCGGACCCACGGATCGAACCCACGTCTCCTGCATTGGCAGGCAGATTCTTTACCCCGAGACACCTGAGAAACTCATGCTTTAATGTATCTAGTGGTTATTTGGTTGCCACCTTGGAGATATTTCTATATTGTACATCTAGAGAGGAGGCTTAATCTCTAGAGAGGCTGATCTCTATTCTAAACTTTGTAATCTTCCTGGAGGAAGGAATCAGATTCACTGTGTCTTCAAGGAACACATCTGGGAAGGGGTGAAATGCGATCTAGTCTTTAAATATCCTTTATAAACAGAGAAAATCATTTTAATTTATCTTTGCACTGCCAACACCTTACATTCCCACTTCAAACAAAGTGTTTTTTTTCCTGAAACAGAATGAGTTTCTTTTCTCCCCAAATTACTTTGTATAAGAAACATGCTTAAATATAAATGGAATGCCTTGGGAATGAGACAGAAATGATAAAGGATTTTTTTCCTCTTTATGCTAGAATTTTTATTTTTTATTTTTTGCTTTTGTTTTGGTGTGTCTATGTGTGTCAGAGGATAAGTACATAAGGATGACTTATACTGACTCCCTCTGTCCTCTTTGTCCTGCTTCTAGAAGTTAGATGTATACTGAGAAGAGTCATGAAACATTCAGCCCTGGAAACTAAATACTTTCATGGATGGAGTGGGTTACCTCTAAATGTTTTATTTTCTTATACTATTACATTTCATTTTCCATTTGGAAGGAAAATATTCTGATATTTCTTATATGTGTGAATTAGTGTATGACTTAAAAGAAGCCTGTATGGGGGCCAGATAAGAGAAGCTAAATTCTTAGTTAGCTTATCAACTCAACAAATTGTTTCCTTTTTCTCTTAAAATTTCTATTATAACAGAATTTATAAACATTTGGTTAGGCGTATTGTTTGAAGGTTTAGGAATCATATTTTTCCATCTTTTAGAATAAGCAATATTTGTTTTTTTTTTTAAAAATAGAATAAGCAATATTTCTTAATAGAAAAGAGGAAAAGTCCTTAAAATAATAACCAAATAATATCAAAATAATAACAAAATCAATGTATTGTAATGTGTAACTGGTGCTGTGGTGTCCTAGGTGGTTCAGTGGTAAAGAATCCTCCTGCAATGCAGGAGACACAGGTTGGAAAGATCCCCTGGGGGAGGGCATGGCTACCCTTCCGGTATTCTTTCCTGGAGAATCCCATGGACAGAGGAACCTGGCAGGCTACAGTCCATAGGGTCGCACAGAGTCGGACACAATTGAAGCAACTTACCATGCACACAAGCATAACTAGCCACTAACTCAGTTGTCCTTGTATTTGAGAATAAAAGGTATTCTTATGCTTGGTGTTTGGATTCACCTGTACGAATAATCTAAAGACAGCCTGAAAATGAATCTTTGTTGTTGGCTGCCAGTCAGACTCCAAGACTGTAACACAAAGAGCTTCATTCTGTGGACATAACGTTAAAAATGTTTTGTCTTGAGACATTTTTCCTCAAATCTGAACCAGTTCCTCTGATTTATGTTTGTCAATTTTTTTTTTAAATAAATGTAAGCCCTCTATCTGCCTAGAAGGCTAATAGTATTTAAGAAGAAACAAGATACAACTATATATGTCAGAATATCTACTCAGTAATTGAGGAAGTTATTTAGACAAATTTTCCAGATTTTTAGTTGAACTGGTTATTTTAACATCTTATAAATGCTTACATGTTCATTTAGAAACTTTTACTGGCTTGATAAATGTCACACTCCTCAAAGACTGTTGATGTCTAGGTGAATTCTCACATATTTACTTTTGTTATTATTATTATTCTAGATTTCAGATATGTCTTACCATGCACTATTTGTCTTTTTCCGGCTTATTCATTCTTTTCTTAAGGCAAATAATTTTCTCTCTCTGTCCCCGCATATATATGTATATACTTTATATGGATATATATATATATATATATACACACACACACGTGTATATATATGCATACATGTGTGTGTGTGTGTGTGTGTATACACACACCACATTTTCTTTATTAATTCATTTATTAATGGCCACTTAGGTTGTTTCCATGTATTCATATTTGTGAATAATGTTGAAATGGATGTGGGGATATAGATATTTCTCTGAGACAGTGACCTTTTTTCCTTAGAATATATACTCAAAAGTCAGATTACTGTGTTACATAGTAATTCTACTTTTAACCTTTTTAGGATTGTCTATACAGGTTTTCATAGTGCTCTACCAATTTATATTCTCAACAACAGTGCATGAGTTCCCTTTTCTTCACATCACCACCAGCATTTGTTATCTCTTTTCTTTCTGGTAAGAGACATCCTATCAAATGTAAGATAATATCTCATTGTGTTTTGATTTGGATTTTACTGATGATTAGTGATGCTGAGCATCTTTTCATATATCTATTTGGTCACTGGTATGTCACCTTGGAAAAAGGTCTGTTCAGGTCTTTTGTACTAATGTCAAGGAGTTTACCTCCTGTGTCTTTCTAGGAGTTTATGATTTCAGGTTTTACATTCAAGTCTTTAATCTGTTTTGGATTGACTTTTGTGGATGGTGTAAGATAGGAGTTCATTTAAATTATTTTGAATGTGGCTGTCCAGTTTTCTTAGCAGAATTTATTGAGACTATTCTTTTCCAATCATATAGTCTTGGCTCCTTTGTTGAAATATTTTTGACTATACATGCATGGCATTATTATTTTTGAACTCTTATTCTATTCTGTTGATCAATATGTCAATTTTTATACCAGTATCATGTTTTGATTACCATGTTTTGTAATATAATTTGAAATCAGAAGTGTGATGATACTACTTTCTCAAAATTGCTTTGACTATTTGAAGTCTTCGTGGTTCCACAAAGAATTTTAGGATTTTTCTTTTTTATTTTTGTGAAAAATGCCATACAAATTTTGATAGGGATTGCATTGAGTGTTTGGAACCCGTTTGGCAGTATAGACATTTTAGCAATTTTAATTCCTCTAATTGACACACATGTGATATCTTTCCATTTATTGTGTCTCTTCAATTCCTTTCTTATGATTTTGAGTGAAGATTTATGATTTTTGGTTAAATTTATTCTGATGTATCTTATTGTTTTGATACTATTATAAATGGAATTGTTTTCCTTATTCTCATTCAGATAGTTCATTTTTAGTGTATAGAAATGCTACTGATTCTTGTAAACTTATTTTATACCCTGAAAACTTACTGAATTTATCAGTTCAAACAGTTTTTTTGAGTGGAATCTTTACTATATATTACATCATATCATCTTCAGACAGAGACAATTTTATTTCCTCCCTTCTATTTTGAATGAAACTAAGACTAGAGGTCTCTTCAAGAAAATTAGAGATACCAAGAGAACATTTTATGCAAAGATGGACTCAATAAAGGACAGAAATGGTATGTATGGACCTAAGAGAAGCAGAAAATATTAAGAAGAGGTGGCAAGAATACACAGAAGAACTATACAAAAAAGATCTTCATGACCCAGATAATCATGATGGTGTGATCACTGACCTAGAGCCAGACATCCTGGAATGTGAAGTCAAGTGGGGAGAAGGAAGCATCACTATGAACAAAGCTAGTGGAGGTGATGGAATTCCAGTTGAGCTATTTCAAATACTAAAAGATGATGCTGTGAAACTGCTGCACTCAATATGTCAGCAAAGTTGGAAAACTCAGCAGTGGCCACAGGACTGGAAAAGGTAGTTTTCTATCCAATCTCAAAGAAAGGCAATGCCAAAGAATGGTCAAACTACCGCACAATTGCACTCATCTCACACACTAATAAAGTAATGCTCAAAATTCTCCAAGCCAGGCTTCAGCAATATGTGAATGGTGAAATTCCAGATGTTCAACCTGGTTTTATAAAAGTCAAAGGAAGCAGAGGACAAATTGCCAACATCCATTGGATCATCAAAAAAGCAGGAGAGTTCCAGAAAAACATCTACTTCTGCTTTATTGACTATACCAAAGCCTTTGACTGTGTGGATCACAATAACTTGTGGAAAATTCTGAAAGAGATGGGAATACCAGACCACCTGACCTGCCTCTTGAGAAATCTGTATGCAGGAAGGAAGCAACAGTTAGAACTGGACACGGAACAACAGACTGGTTCCAAATAGGAAACAGAGTGTGTCCAGGCTGTATATTGTCACCCTGCTTATTTAACTTATATGCAGAGTACGTCATGAGAAACACTGGGCTGGAAGAAGCACAAGCTGGAATCAAGATTACTGACAGAAATACCAATAACCTCAGATATGCAGATGACACCACCCTTATGGCAGAAATTGAAGAAGAATAAAGAGCCTCTTCATGAAAGTGAAAGAGGAGAGTGAAAAAGTTGGCTTAAAGCTCAACATTCAGAAAACGAAGATCATGGCATCCGGTCCCATCACTTCATGACAAATAGATGGGGAAACAGTGGAAACAGTGACTGACTATTTTTGGGGGCTCCAAAATCACTGCAGATGGTGACTGCAGCTGTGAAATTAAAAGACACTTACTCCTTGGAAGAAAAGTTATGACCAACCTAGATAGCATATTAAAAATCAGAGACATTACTTTGCCAACAAAGATCCATCTAATCAAGGCTATGGTTTATCCAGTAGTCATGTATGGATGTGAGAGTTGGACTGTGAAGAAAGCTGAGCACCGAAGAATTGTTGCTTTTAAACTGTGGTATTGGAGAAGACTCTTGAGAGTCCCTTGGACTGCAAGGAGATCCAACCAGTCCATCCTAAGGGAGATCAGTCCTTGGTATTCATTGGAAGGACTGATGTTGAAGCTGAAACTCCAATACATTGGCCACCTGATGTGAAGAGCTGAGTCATTTGAAAAGACCCTGATGCTGGGAAAGATTGAGGGTAGGAGGAGAAGGAGATGACAGAGGATGAGATGGTTGGATGGAATCACCAACTCAATGAACATGAGTTTGGGTAAACTCCAGGAGTTGGTTATGGACAGGGAGGCCTGGCATACTGCTGTTCATGGGGTCGCCAAGAGTCAGACATGACTGAGCAACTGAAATGAACTGAATTGAAGGCATAGTTAAATACTTTACATGAAAAGACTTAACAAATCATTCTGGGAAAAAAAATCATTTTCCAAGTTTTTTATTCTTAAATAATTAAACATTTTAATAAAAATTGTAATAAGATTTTATGGAAGTGCCATACACACATATACATGGAGAGAGAAAAATGTATGTAGACATCTTAGACCCACTGATAAATAACTTTAATAAAGTTGATATGCCTGTGTTGCCAACATCCCAGAGGCCATCCTTATAGCCCCTCTCAGTCACTGAGGCCCAGGAATAACTGTCCACTCTGCTAATAACAGAGTTTTATTTTATCTGTTTTTGAACAACAGCGAAAGGAATCAGCAGTATATACCCTCACTGCTTGCATTCTTTTGCTCAATATTTGTGAGAGTGATTTACCTACATCATTATTGTGTGCCATCACTCCTGCATATTGTTGTAAAATCTTTGTTATACCAGTATATACCACAGTCTGACTGTTCATGCTACAGTTGGTTACTATTTGGGGTTTTCCATATGTGAACTATTCAAGTACATGTCTTTTGGTGAACTTACATGCTAATATATGCTGAGTGTAAACTTAAGAGTGGAATTGCTAGGTCTTAGAGTAGTCTTCATTATGCAGAATAATTTCAGGTCTCCTGAAATCAAGCATGACAAAATAAGGATAGTGTAGAAAACCTGGTAAGCATTAATGTTTAATTATGAATACACTTGTGATTATTTCTAAATTGTGACTAAGATAATTTTTATAAACTTTATATAAGACTTTTAGCCCTTATTTCTAATATTAAAATTTTAATTGCTTATATTTATATAATAATTAGCAAGAAAATGAACATCTTTAGTCATTTCATTTCATAAATAAATAAAGTCTAAGAACACTAAGATCATGGCATCTGGTCCCATCACTTCATGGGAAATATGGGGAAACAGTGGAAACAGTGTAAGACTTTATTTTCTGGGCTCCAAAATCACTGCAGATGGTGATTGCAGCCATGAAATTAAAAGACGCTTACTCCTTGGAAGGAAAGTTATGACCAACCTAGACAGCACATTCAAAAGCAGAGACATTGCTTTGCCAACAAAGATCCGTCTAGTCAAGGCTATGGTTTTTCAGTGGTCATGTATGGATGTGAGAGTTGGACTGTGAAGAAAGCTGAGCACCGAAGAATTGATGCTTTTGAACTGTGATGTTGGAGAAAACTCTTGAGAGTCCCTTGGACTGCAAGGAGATCCAACCAGCCCATCCTAAAGGAGATCAGTCCTGGGATTTCTTTGGAAGGACTGATGCTGAAGCTGAAACTCCAATACTTTGGCCACCTCATGCGAAGAGTTGACTAATTGGAAAAGACTCTGATGCTGGGAGGGATCTAGGCAGGAGGACAAGGGGACAACAGAGGATGAGATGGCTGGAGGGCATCACTGACTCGATGGACGTGAGTTTGAGTGAACTCTGGGAGCTGGTGATGGACAGGGAGGCCTGGCGTGCTGAGATTCATGGAGTCGCAGAGTCAGACACGACTGAGTGACTGAATTGAACTGAAGAGGCATATCATTTCAAATGACTTAAAACACAGCATAAGAATATTGTAAAAACATACAGTGTCTCTCTTCTAGATCGCCTCATATGTTTGAGACTTTTGAGTCACTTTGCATAACTGGTTAAATTTCATGATATTGAAACCAAGTCCCCTAGAAACCGAGTTCCCCTGCTGGGCTTCCACTGAACCTCTCTGTCCAAAACTTTATTCCCTTTCTTGTCCCACCCCTATTGCCCTCAGGATTGAAGAGTATCAAGGAAAAGACGGTACTGAAATCAGGCAGAATTTTAAAGGTATAAAAGCTGCTTAGTGTCCCCAGTTTCTTGTTTGTGAAAAAAAAAAAAAGGCTTTAGTCTCCTATACCTTCATAAGTTCTTAAGAGCAGGTTCAAGCAGTTGATGATTAGAACAATAGAGTCACAGATTTCTGGTTCCTTTGAAAGAATACACATAGCAATCTGATGCATATCTTTGAGTTGTTCTGCAGGATCGGAGACCCCCACCCATGGTAGAAAATGCTGATTCTCTGCAGGCCACAAGCACATAGAAAATGGACATCTTTAGTCATTTCATTTCATATTTGTTATCTTCAATATCCATTATTTAAAAGAAATAACTTGTTCTCTGAATTTTTAGATTTTAAGGAATAAGCTGATATTCTATTGTTTCAGATAAGCATATGTCAGATTAAAAATAATTGAGTTTTAAATATTTGTACCACCTGTTTTCAAGATTTCTGTAAAATTATTGTAATCAAATAGTGTGGTACTATTGTAAGGATATATGTATAGGTCAGTAGGTAGAGTCCAGAAAAAAGTGGGATATTACTCTACAATAAAAAAGAGCAAACTATTGACATAAGCAATAATGCAATCTAAAAAAATAGCTGATCAAAAGGAGATGTGAAAGAGTACACACTCTATAATTCCACTTATTTCAATTTAGAAAATATCAAATCTAATTTATGGAGAAAGTAGATTAGTGGTTACCATAATTGATAGTTGGGGGACTGACAGCAAAGGGATATAAGAAAATTCTTTGGGGGTGATGGAAATATTCTATATTGGGGGAAATAAACATTATATTTGATACTTTGATATTGGAGGTGGATAAATAGGCATATATATATTTTAAAACTCATTGAAGTACACAAAAACTAGTAAATTTTATATTATATAAATTATATCTTAATAAATCTTATTCAAAATATAATGTATATAAAATGAAGCCCTGCAAGTCTCACTGTAACTAGTGAATCAGATCAGATCATTCGCTCAGTCGTGTCTGACTCTTCGCGACCCCATGAATCGCAGCACGCCAGGCCTCCCTGTCCATCACCAACTCCCGGAGTTCACTCAGACTCATGTCCATCAAGTCAGTGATGCCATCCAGCCATCTCATCCTCTGTCATCCCCTTCTCCTCCTGCCCCCAATCCCTCCCAGCATCAGAGTCTTTTCCAATGAGTCAACTCTTTGCATGAGGTGGCCCAAGTACTGGAGTTTCAGCTTTAGCATTATTCCTTCCAAAGAAATCCCAGGGCTCATCTCCTTCAGAATGGACTGGTTGGATCTCCTTGCAGTCCAAGGGACTCTCAAGAGTTTTCTCCAACATCACAGTTCAAAAGCATCAATTCTTCAGTGTTCAGCTCTCTTCACAGTCCAACTCTCACATCCATACATGACCACAGGAAAAACCATAGCCTTGACTAGACGGATCTTTGTTGGCAAAGCAATGTCTCTGCTTTTGAATGTGCTGTCTAGGTTGGTCATAACTTTCCTTCCAAGGAATAAGCGTCTTTTAATTTCATGGCTGCAGTCACCATCTGCGGTGATTTTGGAGCCCAGAAAATAAAGTCTGACACTGTTTCCACTGTTTCCCCATCTATTTCCCATGAAGTGATGGGACCGGATGCCATGATCTTCATTTTCTGAATGTTGAGCTTTAAGCCAACTCTTTCACTCTCCACTTTCACTTTCATCAAGAGGCTTTTGAGTTCCTCTTCAATTTCTGCAATAAGGGTGGTATCTGCATATCTGAGGTTCTTGATATTTCTCCTGGCAATCTTGATTCCAGCTTGTGTTTCTTCCAGTCCAGCGTTTCTCATGATGTACTCTGCATATAAGTTAAATAAACAGAGTGACAACATACAGCCTTAACCAGTGTTAAATCACATAGACTTTTCCAAAATTTCCACATCTTGTCTTCCTAGTGAAAGTAATCCTCAGTATGCCTTCACTTGCAATGAAAAATAAGAATCTTGAACTTTTTACCTGCCACTGTGATTATTTCCACAAAACAAAAAATTTGTTGGAAAAAATTATATAAATTTCTTTATGCAATACAGCTAATGTTATTTATTCTTATATATATGCACATTAATATATTTTTCGGTCACTATATCATATCTGACTCTTTGCAAACCCATGAACTGCAGCACCCCAGGCTTCCTTGTCCTTCACTATCTCTGGGAGTTTGCTCAAACTTATGTCCATTGAGTCAGTGATGCCATCCATCCATCTCAACCTCTGTAGCCCCCTTCTCCTCCTGCCCTCAATGCTTCCCAGAATTAGGGTCCTTTCCAGTGAGTCAGCTCTTCAAGTCAGGTGGCCAAATTATTGGAGCTTCAGCATCAGTACTTCCAATAAATATGCCAATTAATGTGCATATTAATTATATATATACATATATATATATATATACACATACACACACACACACACATAATCACTATAGTGAATTGTTCTGCCATTTCTCCACTGCTGCTAATTTGCTTTAGATGGAAAATAAATTGTAAATGTACCTATTTGGTTTATCAATATGAATGTCAATTAAGCGGTAATTTAGTAGAAAATAATTTTATGTGAGTTTGTTTCCAAGCCAAACAAAACTACTGATTTGCTCTGAATCCTAAACTATTTTAAGTATTCACTGAATGCTTGTAATTTCTTTCAAATACAAGCATATTGAAGTAGCAGTTGATTTGACCTAAATTAGACTTTTTCCAATTTACTATGTTCTATTACTTATTTGTATATATTGCTCTAATGAAAATGATAAATGACTTTATCTCTCAATACTGATTTATTTAAAGAGAAGATTTACCAAATAATTAAACATTGCATGTCTAATCTTATAAGTGAGTGTAAGTATTAATTGAGTAAATAATTTATTCCAACTCATAGATACCTACCCTTGCCTGGAGTTATATGTGTTAATCACACTGGAAATAATTTAAACAGGACAAAGTATAAATGGTTTATAAAATAACATGTTATATATAAAATACTAGAGGAATATGATGATGATTTTAGGCTGTTTTGGAAGTGTAATACACAGGAACTTCGTGTCAAGGCATGAAGGGTCCTGACTCTTCATAAAACTTCATGGAGATAGGATATCTATAATATAGTGACATTTATGCAGTGACATAATGAAGAGAGGAAAATGGACCCACAAAGCAACACTGCTGAAAACAATCACATTTAAAACATCTAACATGGTTCTAAAGCTGTAATTACCCAGTGTAGTAAATGTGACTTGGTGATTAAAAGGCTGAGGATAAATGTTATTTATACATGTTTTAAGAACATATACTAATAATGGTACATTTATCATCCACACAAGGCAAATACAATTTCTAAATTATCTTAAATCTTTTATTAGTCTCTAGTATACCGAATCTGCACTGACTTCATCCTCACATATTAAAATGTGCTACCTTTCTCTTCGCCATCACATATTCTTCTTTGATGTTTTTGTCATTTGAATAAGTCACCAGACTTTGGCTTATTTTCTAGCTACTGAGTTTGCCACTAGGCACAAAATACTTAAAGTTTGAACCATGAATAATTATTTTCACTGATTGTTACTCTCTGTCAATGGAATACAAATTAAGCCTCTATAAGCACATAGTCAGACATCTGATTGTGAGTTGGGACATAATCTTCCTTTGACACCCAGGTTTATTCTAGGTTCATCAGATTCATTTTGATAGTTCAGTCATCCATTCAACAAATGTTCATTGATTTGTTATGGTAGGCCATATGGTAGGCCAGGTGCAAGAGTCCAGGGAGATAGAAATAAAGAGGACTTGGTTACTGTTGTGAAAAAATGTAGTCTCCTTGTGATTGTGTTCAGTCCAGCAGGGAAAGATACAATCATATCCAGACTGAAACCCTGATCAATTTTCTTGGAGTGGATCTTGTTTCTACATGCAGGTGGGCATTGCAGAGAAAGAGTTGCATAGCAGACATCAGATAGCCAGAGCTATTTAGCCACAGGTCTGAGCTTCATCATGCCTTCTGAATAGACTGAATGATATACATTGCATAAATTTATTTGGAGATAGTGTATTTGAAGTCCACTGCAGGTCACATAGAAAGTGGTTAGTAATTAGCAGTTTTTGTTATCACTAGTAATATAGGGAAAGATAGCAAACTAATTGTTTTTCCTGAGTGTATGTATGTTTTCCGAGATAGAACATTTTCTTGAACAACTTAACATGTGACTTCAAGACTGATAGCTCAAGCTGTACACAGAGCTACACTTGATTGGGCCTTTGATTTTCACGTCATGAAGACAAAGGGGGTCACAAAAGGGCTACCATAGAGAATGGCCAGACCACGCCAGATTGAGCACCTCCAGCAGCTCAGTCTGGATGCACTGAGCAGGAAGGTTGCAGTAGGTTCTAGGGAAGAACCCAAGGAAATGAAATTTTAGCCAAGGAATTTGCTGGGGTGAGTGGGAATAGTGTTCTGGAGAAGTCCCTAAAGATGTGGAACAGAGCCAGTGGAACAGAAAGTGCTTCGGGCACCAAAACAACCTAGAAAAAAGAAAAATGTGAATTTTTGGCTTATTACATAATCTTTCCAGTTACCTATAGATAGGATTTGTGACTCTGAGGACTTATGGCAACCTGTTCAAGCTTGTAGGTTGCAAAGCCAATATTCAAAACCAAGTCTGTTGAACTCTAAACCTCATATTGATAACCACTGTATGTGGTTTCATAAAAATTATTTTGTGAAAATAGAAATAATTTATGAGAATAATGTTATAGAGAGACTTCTGTCTTATTTTATATTGGGGTATAGCTGATTAACAATGCTGTGATAGTTTCAGGTGGACAGCAAAGGGGCTCAGCCATACATATACATGTATCCATTCTCTCCCCAAATTCTCTCCATACAGGATGCCACGTATTATTGAAGAGAGTTCCCTGCTATACAGTAGGTCACTGTTGTTGCTGTTGTTCAGGCGCTAAGTGGTGTCCAACTCTTTGTGACCCCATGGACTGCAGCACCCCAGGCTTTCCTGTCCTTCACTATCTCTCAGAGTTTGCTCAAACTCATGTCCATTGTGTCATTGATGTTATCCACCCATCTCATCCTCTGTTGCCCCCTTTTTCTCCTGCCCTCAGTCTTTCCCGGCATCAGGGTCTTTTCCAATGGGTTGCCTCTTTGCATCAGATGGCCAAAGTATTGGAGCTTCAGCTTGAGCATCAGTCCTTCCAATGAATATTCAAGGTTGATTTCCTTTAGGATTGACTGGTTTGATCTCCTTGCTGTCCAAGGGACTCTCAGGAGTCTTCTCTAGTACTACAATTTGAAATCATCCATTCTTTGGTGCTCAGCTTTCTTTATGGTCCAACTTTCACATCTGTATGTTACTACTGAAAAAAATCATAGCTTTCACCATACTGACTTTTGTTGGCAAAGTGATGTCTCTACTTTTTAACATGTTGTCTAGGTTTGCCGTAGCTTTTCTTCCAAGGAGCAAGCATCTTTGGTTATCCATTTTAAATATAGCAGTGTGTACACATCCATTCCAAACTCCCTAACTATCCCTTCGCCTTACATTACCTCCTGGTAACCATAAGGTTGTTCTCTAAGTCTGTACTGTTTTGTATATAAGTTCATTTGTATAATTTATTTTTAGATTCTGCATATAAGGGATATCATACCTTATTTCTCTTTTTCTAACTTACTTCACTTGGTATAACAATCTATAGAGAACTTCTAACAGCAATTTGTAAAGAAGTATGGGCAAAGATGGTAGTGTCAAGAGCATTGAAAATATTTGATGCTATTTTAGGGGATTTAAATACTAGGATTAATGGATGGTCTGCCAAGCATGTGTATTACTATATACTGTGGTAGACCCTCTGAAGTTTACCATGTTGGATCAACATGGTCTCCTGTTAATATTTTTGCTACTAAGTAGAAGTGAAAATATACTTACCTTCTCTTTATTCATCTTTAAAATAAGGCTAGACAATAACAGAGCCTTTCTCATGGGGTTGCCATGAGGGTTATATAAGAATCTATGTAGTCATATAGAAGAGTCTCTGGCACCGAATAAGTGTTCAGTAAATAAGACATTATTATATATTTCCAGAAATTCAGGAACTGGAAACTATATTGATAGATTATCCTGTACTGATAATATGTTGTGAAATTATCTGATCATTTGTAATCACTACATATTAAAGGGGAATTTTAAGTGCTCCATCCAGGAGTGGACTAGTCTTGACTTTACAGTAGTCTGGCAAGCAAGGTTGTCCATCACAGTCCAGCCCAATGAGTGCTGGACAACTCCGATTAGATGTTTCAGAGGCAGGTTAACTCAGCATGAACAAATCTGAACTCACTTCCCCATGCCCTTGCTATTTCTTTGTGTGTGTGTGTGTGTGTGTGTGTGTGTGTGTGTGTGTGTGTCCTGAGTAGTAGAGCAATATATCTCCTTATACAAGTTTAGAAATCAATGTCACCTTTGATTTTTCAGATTACCTTCATGCCCTAGTACAAAAAACTGCCAAGGCTTGCAACTTATAACAAGTCTTTAATCCTCCTGTCCTCTCCATCTGTGCTTCTACTTCATAAGCATAGCTTTCCTTGGCTTGAGTCCTTTTTCGTTTACACATACCCTCTATGTGGCTGCAAGAGCATTATCTAAGAAACACCATCTGACACTGATGCTTCCCTGATGAAAATTTTTCAATTCCATCTCCTCACATACACATACACACTCTTCTATGATTCTCAAACACATTTGGGACAATTCTGAAGTCCTAAAACAATCATATAAAGACTTTCATAATCTGATCATTTGGGCCCTTCAAACCTTAACAGACATCATTCTCTGCCTCATACTTGTTTACAGAATTTAACTGATCATAATCCTCATGCATACTCATGCCGGTCTTGCTTTTGTATCTTTGCTAATGCTGTATCCTCTGTTTGGAATGCACTTTCCCAGTGACCAAAAGCTTTCCGTTTTAGTTTAGCCTTAGCTATCACAGGAAGTAGTCTTTAACTTATCTGCCTTTTAGGAACATTTTCTGTGTTCTCTCCTAAGGACCTTTATCATATCTGTGTCTCTTTCCTGACTACAATATTAACTCCACCATTAGCTCTCTGAGGACACAGTCTGTAACTAACTTCTTTTTGTATTCATTGGAGCAATAGCCTATAAGCAGTATCCCATCTGAAATATGTAAGAACATTTCCAACTCTTGTAATGGCTAAGATTTGCAACAGGTATTAGATGGCCAAGGGCAAAGATCCTATGTTTTACATTGACTGTTACAGTCCTGTTAGAGGAAGAGCTGTTCTACCCAAAATGCTGAAAATACCTCCTGTAAGAAACTGTGTTAGATTATACACACCATGAAGGCAATTGATCATGAGGGCTTGAAGCATAGTTGTATCTCACCATAGGCTTCCAAAACCAGATCTCAGACAAGTTGGTCTTAGTCATTTATATGTTTAAACAGTTTCCCAAGTAACTCAGATGTGCCCTTCTGCTTAAGTTACTAATACAGCCCTGTGTCCGCCCCCTCTCCCCCTGACCAACAGGAAGCTCAGATTTAATGTCCAGAAGGAATATTTCTGTCTTTCTCTTAGAAGATTTGTTTATTTCTCATATACTGTTAGGTTTTTTTTTTTTTTTTTCTGTAAATTTCCACAATATATTTTGAATGTGCTCACAGTAAAAGGCAAACAAATAAAAATAATTGCAATAAATTGTCTTAAGAATTTAAATAGGATGCCACCGGAGCTACTATTGCTTCTCAGAGGCTTACCAGAGAAAATGAACGGACTTCATTCTTTACATTTCAAAGAATGAGCTACTACTTTGCCTGACAGGTGGTGTTGCTGGCCAAAATCTTTGCTTTCTCTGCCTATCAAAGCCAAATAAAAATTACGGAGACATAATTTGGAGGAAATGTAAAGGTGGCTTTAATTCTCAGCCAGCGGAGAGGGGAACACAGTAGGCTCATGCTTCAAGAACTGTGCCCTCCCCTGAACCATGAGGAGTCTAGAGGCTTATATAAGATGAGGGCTTACAGTCACGGATCAGTGATGAGAAACAAAGGTGTTGGGATCTTGTTTTTTTTCTCTTGCATTGTTTCAACAATAGTCATAGGCTGGCAACAGTAACCCAGTAATGGAGTCTGGCAGTCCAGTGGCTCTGTGGTCTTCTATCTGATATATAAAAAGAAAACAACTACAATGGGAAGAGTGCTGTAAATGTGAGTACCAGATACAGAATATATTTAGCATAGAGTCAAAAGACAATAGGCGCAGAATGTAACTTATGCAGAGATAGGGGGCAGAAAAGTAAAGTTAGTTACAGATTACATATTAGGAACGGTTGAAGTAAAAACTGGGAATGTGCAGGCCTGCTCACTCTTCTCTTCTTCCTTCTCAGGAAAGAGAAGGGAAAATTCATTATTATTATTATTTTTTTTTCTTTTCACTGCAACAGTGGGTAGGCTAATGCAGCAGGGGAAGAACAAGATTAGATTATTCCGAAAGGCTATCAGGTCTCTTTAATAGTTCCCTATCCAGGCTTACATAAAGGGCCACAGATGGGCTCTAGAGCAGGAGTAAGCATACCGTGGCCATGGGACAAATCCAGCTCACAGTCTATTTTTGCAAAGAACAGTTTATTAGAATACAATTACTGGCATATAGGTATTACCTATGTTTTGTGCTTCTATAGCAGATAAAAGTAGTTGCAATGGAGACCATATGGCCTGCAAAGCCTAAGATATTTACTATAGGGCCCTTGCAGGAGATAGCTACTGGATTCTGGTCTAAAAAAAAAAAGTTTTCAGTAAAACGATGGCAGAAAATTGTGTTCAACACAGTAGTCCTAACTTCTTATTTAACCTTATTAGTACATCAGGGAAAAAAAAAAATATATGTATATATATCAGCTGTGATCACCAGAACAAAATCTTCAAATTAATATATTCTTTCATTTCCATGTATGTTGTATCTTTAAGTTGCAGTTGTTACTGAACCAAAGCAACCTACTGAAACTGGGTTGTGGTGAAGCAATACTTCTACCAGGGCATTTATTTGTAAGAAGAACAGGCAGTTTATGCTCAAAAGACCTGAACTCCTTGGTGGCTTTCAGGGAAGAGTTTCTAAAGGCCATTTATAGAATAAGAATTGCAAGGTATCTGACTTTCTTATTGGTTGGTGATAAGGTAAACTGAGGTGACATTTTGGGAGTTTCAATCATCAATCTTCTGGTTCCAACCAGTCTTGAGTCTGCAAGCTATGGTCAGCATGTTGTCACAGTCATCCACCTGGATGGGGGAGGGAGAGCCTTAGATTCTGCAGAACAACTTGAAGATATGCATCAAATTGTTATGTATACCCTTTGAGGAGGAACTAGGACTCTGTTTTACCTCTGAGCTATTGTTAATCTATCAATAGTTTTCTTGCTTGACTGCTCTTTCTTTGTTTCTGTGTTACCTCATTCCCGTAATTACTTAAGTGCTCTAGTATGCTCTTTGGAACTCATGAGAGGCCTGAGGGACTAAAGCCTTTTTCTACAAACAAGAAATGAGAACACATGTTGTTGATGAATCACTTTATAAAATCGTGTTCATGAACCGGCTATTTGATCTTAAACAAAAGTGATTAATTTGGCCAAATTGCTTTTTTCTATTTGTCTACTTTGGATGTGTGCTCTATCATGTCCGACTACTTGTGACCCCGTAGACTGTAGCCTGGCAGGTTCCTCTGTCTATGAGATTTCCTAGGCAAGAATACTGGAGTAGATTTTCATTTTCTGCTCCAGGGGATCTTCCCAACCCAAGGATCAAGCCTGCTTCTCTTGCATCTCCTGCATTGGCAGGTAAATTCTTTACCACTGTGCCACTTGGGAAGTCCATAATTTGGATAGTATATCTTTATCACATTATCTCCAATTTTTAGCCATTTTTATTACATTTTCAGATATAACCTTATAATTTTGGTATTGCTTACTAACCATGGTTAATTCACATTTTAAAACTGTCCCATATTGCTTATAGGGTAGCATATCTGCTCTTACTGTAGTCTGATTGTTGAATCCTGATATTGATGTTAACATATATCCACTTGTGCATTTGATTTCGTTGTATTTTTTTTTTACCAAGTCCATGCTTGCTCTGCTAGCAGCATGACAGACAATGAATCCGAGAGAAGAGATGTTGAGGCATAGAATACAACTTTTATTTGGAAAGCTGGCTGATGGAGAAGATGGTAGACTAAAGTTTCAAGTAGCCATCTTGTCAGGGTTTGGAAGCTAGTTTCTTTAACAGAGCCAGAGAGACAGGCAAGGAGGAACTGAAGTCAAAAGGTAGAATATAGAGGGAGACGCAGTGGGTTAGTAAACTGAAAGGGAGGGAGAGCCAATGGAGAAGTTAATGAAAGGGTCGTTGGTCTTGCAAAACATCTCTGGGAATGGCCAACCTTTGGGAGAGGTGTGTTAATCTCTTCCATTCACAGGTGTGCAGGATCAGATTATCTATGAGCTGAAAAAAAGCCATTTTAGTTTATAGTTGGGGGAGAAGGTCAGGGCCCTCTGATGCAGGCTATTATGTATGATTATAATAACCAAAGCAAGTCAAAGGAACAGTTCCAACATGGAGTCAGAATTGGCTTCTCTGCCATATCTTGTTATATTCATAATAATGTTGACTAACTCAATATCAAGAGACACTGATGTATAGAACAGACTTATGGACTCTGTGGAAGAGGGAGAGGGTGGGAAGATTTGGGGGAATGGCATTGAAACATGTAGAATATCATGTATGAAACGAGTTGCCAGTCCAGGTTCGATGCACGATACTGGATGCTTGGGGCTGGTGCACTGGGACGACCCAGAGGGATGGTATGGGGAGGGAGGAGGGAGGAGGGTTCAGGATGGGGAACACATGTATACCTGTGGTGGATTAATTTCGATATTTGGCAAAACCAATACAATATTGTAAATTTTAAAAATTAAAATTAAAAAAAAAGAAAAAATAAATTATCTTGCAGAAAACTAATGTATGCATTATTCCTTTTACATGATAAATAATTTCTTCTATGTAAAAATCTGACATTGTCACACATGATGGATGCTAAAAATGTAATGCCTATGAATACATTGTCTCCCTTTGAAAAAGTAGCTGGAAATGCATTTAGTATTTGCTAATTGCTGTATCCTAAACCCTAGAACATTGTCTAGTATATAGGGGATCCACAATAAGTACCTGTTGAATGATAGCTAAGTTTATGAATAATGCATTTTCATTTTACAATGTTTTAAAATAAGACATGGTGGGAAAAAAACAGCAAAATGCTTATATTCAACCAGATATTTTTCATTATCTTGTTGGGTTCTTTGTAAGTTTTTAATGAAACTGTTGCCCATTTGAAATCAACTCCTGGCAAAACACCTCTGACTGGTGACCTTAATGAGCAATGGACCAGAAGGATTTGAAAGCTTGTTTTGATACTATAAATTCTTAGACATGATACTTGAGCAAACACTTTCATTTATTTCCCTGCTTTGAGCTCAGATTATTGCATTGTAGTTGTGGCTTTGTGTAGATCATTTTTCCTGAGAATGATAAAGCTCCACTAACAGACCTCTGAAAATTAATTTCCTTATCCTTTAAAACAACAATATCTTTACAGAATTTTGTTGTTTTCTGTCAAACCTTAACCTGAATCAGCCATAGGTATACATATATCCCCTCCGTTTTGAAACTCCCTCCCGTTTCCCTCCCCATCTCACCCCTTGGTTTGACAGAAAACAACAAAATTCTGTAAAGCAATTATCCTTCAATAAAAACATAAATTAAAAAGAAAAAAATAACAGCATCACAAAAATACAGAATAAAAACGTTCTTGTCATCCCTTTTGGACTTTATGATATTTCTGGAATTCTTGCTGTCCAGTCTTAAATTTGAAAAGCTGTAGGATTTTCAAATCTTTGTTTGAATGCCCCTTTCCCTGCCACCTCCCACATCACTCTACGCCCACTTCTTCTGGTACATCCTGTTTCTCAGCCTTTTCTTTCCAAAGTCCTGACCTTCTGTAAAGTTGAGTTCTTTCTTCTGGTTACATGTTCTGCATTTCTATACTAAGGTCATTTAAATCATTTCAGTTCAGTTGTTCAGTCATGTCCAAGTCTTTGTGACACCATGAACCACAGCACGCCAGGCCTCCCTATCCATCACCAACTGCCGGAGTCTACCCAAACCCGTGTTCATTGAGTCAGTGATGCCATCCAACCATCTCATCCTCTGTCGTCCCCTCCTCCTCCTGCCCTCAATCTTTCCCAGCATCAGGGTCTTTTCAAATGAGTCAGTTCTTTGCATCAGGTGGCCACAGTATTGGAGTTTCAACTTCAACATCAATCCTACCAATGTACACCCAGGACTGATCTTTAGGATGGGCTGGTTGGATCTCCTTGCAGTCCAAGGGACTCTCAAGAGTCTTCTCCAACACCACAGTTCAAAAGCATCAATTCTTCAATGCTCAGCTTTCTTTATAGTCCAACTCTCACATCCATACATGACCACAGGAAAAACCATAGGCTTGACTAGACGGACCTTTGTTGACAAAGTAATGTCTCTGCTTTTGAATATGCTGTCTAGGTTGGTCATAACTTTCCTTCCAAGGAGTAAGCGTCTTTTAATTTCATGGCTGCAATCACCATCTGCAGTGATTTTGGAGCCCAGAAAAATAAAGTCAGCCACTGTTTCTACCAGATGGGGAAACAATGGAAACATTTAAATCAGCACAAGCCTAAATCCTTTAACTAGAAAAGCAGTTTTAAGACTTAAAAGATCAACTTGCATTTATCTGAAAACTGCATTTTTGTGAAATACCTTATATCTTAATGAGGCACAAACCACTGTTTATTCTTTTTGTTGTCCTTAAATCTTTGTGTCTCCTTTAAACTACTTTTGGGGCTGTTCACTGGAACATTTCTAAGTACAAGTGAAATGAAGCAAATTTATATATCTTTTTAGTGAGGTTAAGTTTTAAGTCAATCTTAGAGTAATAACAGCAGTATAAGCATCAGCAGAGTATGTGGAATGGCTTAGATGCTACTACAAAAATGCGTGCAGCTGTCTTTTCTGCTTTGCATTCGTAAAATACCATTAATCCAATTTCTCTATTACACATTTCTGATTCACTGAATATGAAAACTTGTACTGAAGCGCATATTCAATTAGCTGTGATTTAGGCTATTGATGTATAAGGATGGGTGAAAAAGAGAAAATAGGAAGAAAATAATTACTGAAATAGAGAATTTTTGGCAGGGTTGATAACTACTGAAAAATGTGAATGATGAATTTCTACTGGATCAAAATAATCCTCCCCTTTGTTAAGTAGAGAATGGCATTTAACTCTAAATTATAACACCAGCCACAGTGGATATTCCTTGTAGATTACTCAATAATGTTGATGCTTTCACAGTCTGAGGCTTTTTGCTTTGAATCTGAATTGACACAAAATACAAGAAAGATGGCAGATGTGGTAAATCCAGTTGCCTTTCCAGTGAGGGAACATCTTTAACTGATTAAGTCTACTCCTGTGGCTGTCCAGCTGTTATCTAGAGGTGTGAAGGATAGTTCAATTTACTTTTAGAAGATAAAGTATAGAATGCATTTGATCATGAGGGTGCAGAAAGAAGTAATCGCTCTTAAGGTAAGAGGAGTAAGAAATAATTTCTCATTTTTAAATGTGGGTAATTATTTAAGCACTCTGAGTTATTCAATCTATAATTCTTCTTTAATTTTTCTTTCCTGCTGAACTTAAGCTATTAGCTAAATCAATATTCAAAGAGGTATACTTTGAACCATATACTAGAAATTAAGTAATACTTAGATGAGAAATAAGTAAATTAATGGTATTTTTTTTTAGGTGAATGAAGGACAAGAATGAATCAAAAGCAAATGTTGTTTTACTGACATATGTATTATGTATTTCAGTGGATTAACTTTTAGGCCTTTTTTATTCACCTTCCTTAATTAATGATAGCCTAGCTGAGGCTTAAGGGATTTTAAAATAATAAACATATTTCAGTAACTGCTCTAGAGGATAGTAAACTTTTTCAATAAACATTTTTTTCTTACTATTTGAAATATGTAACGTTTAATATATACTTCCTTTAATAAAGTTTAAGAAAGAGTTCTAGAAAAACATCTATTTCTGCTTTATTGACTACACCAAAGCCTTTGACTGTGTGGATCACAATAAACTGTGAAAACTCTGAGAAGAGATGGGAATAACAGATCACCTGACCTGCCTCTTGAGAAATCTATATGCAGGTCAGGAAGCAACAGTTAGAACTGGACATGGAACAACAGACTGGTTCCAAATAGGGAAAGGAGTACGTATGTCAAGGCTGTATATTGTCACCCTGTTTATTTAACTTATATGCAGAGTACATCATGAGAAATGCTGGGCTGAATGAAGCAAAGGCTGGAATCAAGATTGCCAGGAGAAATATCAAGAACCTCAGATATTCAGATGACACCATCCCTAGGGCAGAAAGTGAAGAGGAACTAAAAAGCCTCTTGATGAAAGTGAAAGAGGAGAGTGAAAAAGTTGGCTTAAAGAGCTCAACATTCAGAAAACTAAGATCATGGCATCTGGTCCCATCACTTCGTGGCAAAAAGATGGGGAAACTGGAAACAGTGGCTGACTTTATTTTTTTGGGCTCCAAAATCACTGCAGATAGTTACTGCCCCATGATATTAAGAGACACTTACTCCTTGGAAGAAAAGTTATGACCAACCTAGACAGCATATTAAAAAGCAGAGACATTATTTTGCCAACAAAGGTCTGTCTAGTCAAAGCTGTGGTTTTCCAGTAGTCATGTGTGGATGTGAGAGTAGGACTATAAAGAAAGCTGAGCGTTGAAGAATTTATGCTTTTGAATTGTGGTGTTGGAGAAGACTCTTGAGAGTCCCTTGGACAGTAAAGAGATCCAACCAGTTCATCCTAAAGAAAATCAGTCCTGACTATTAATATTCATTGGAAGGACTGATGTTGAACCTGAAACTCCAATACTTTGGCCACCTGATGAGAAGGACTGACTCATTTGAAAAGACCCTGGTGCAGGGAAAGATTGAAGGCTGGAGGAGAAGGGGATGACAGAGGATGAGATGGTTGGATGGCATCACCAATTCAATGGACATGAGTTTGAGTAAACTCTGGGAACTGGTGATGGACAGCGAGGCCTGGTGTGCTGCAGTCCATGGTGTCACAAAGAGTCAGATCCGACTGAGCGACTGAACTGAACTGAATACATAATTGTTAAAATATACTTCCTTTAAGAAAATAATATAATATTTAAATCAATTCCCATATATAGGCTGAGTTAATATAACATACATTGCACAAAGGTAAAGACTTTTTGTGTATTATTTTGTATTACTCAAAATACTCCTAATTGATGTATTATTTAGAAAATGGCATGTAGCAAAGAGATAGTTTGTAAATACTAGGGCAGTAGGTCTACTGCTTGAATTGAGTTATAAATGTCAATATCTGTCTCTTCCTTTCTGTCTTTGTATCTGTCTTGTCTGTCTCTCTCTCACATATTATATATATCTCTCTCTCTATATATATATATCTATATTCATAAATATTTGCAAGTAGAATTAACAAATGGAAGGATGTAAGAAAATTAAAGGACAGCAGGAGAAAGGGAGAATTATATTTCAAAACTAATCAAAAGGACATATTAAAAGCAATAAGAAATTTATTAAATAAATGACATTTATAGGTACTATGAATAATCTGTAGATATAAGTTTGCTACTACTAAGTCACTACAGTCGTGTCCGACTCTGTGCGACCCCATAGACGGAAGACCACCAGGCTCCCCTGTCCCTGGGATTCTCCAGGCAAGAACACTGGAGTGGGTTGCCATTTCCTTCTCCAATGTAGATATAAGTTTAGATGGAAATTATATTTTTTTAGAATATTCAAGAGGCCCTATGTCATACAGAATGATGAAAAAGAAATGGGTTTTGAAGACAGACGTAGTTCTTTTCTCAGCTTTACTTTGTTCTAAGAGACTAGGCAAGTTACTTAAACTTTGGCCCTCGGTCCACATTTGTATGAGAAAATTAATAGTGCCCTTCTTTCTGTGTTATTGTGTATATCCAACTGCAAAGTGTATGCCAAGTGAAAGTGACAGTCACTCAGTTGTGTCTGACTCTTTGTGACCCCATGGACTATACAGTCCATGGAATTCTCCAGGCCAGAATACTGGAGTAGGTAGCCTGTTCCCTTCTCTAGGGGCTCTTCCCAACCCAGGTCTCAAACCCAGGCCTCCCACATTGCAGGCAGATTCTTTACCAGCTGAGCTACCAGGGAAAATCTGCTTCTGCTGCTGCAGCTAAGTCGCTTCAGTCGTGTCCAACTCTGTGTGACCCCATAGATGGCAGCCCACTAGGCTCCCCTGTCCCTGGGATTCTCCAGGCAAGAACACTGGAGTAGGTTGCCATTTCCCTCTCCAATGCATGAAAGTGAAAAGTGAAAATCTGGGATATGGGCAAATAATAAATGGTGATATTTCCTTTCTAAAGATAAAACTTAGAAATCAATAAAAAGGCTGTATAGCAATTATGCAGTTTTTAAGTTTGTTGGAACTAGCTCCCTACTTGAAAACACTTTTGAGATTTGCATAGTGTGAACAAGTATACCATCCAAAAATATAAATAAATAGAACAGTTCTCATATTTCAGATCCCAACCTGGTTTTTCCATTTTTGTAACCCCTAAAATACTGGGTTGGCCAAAAAGTTCATTTGGTTTTCTATACCATCTTATGGAAAATCCTAAAGAAAAGTTTGGTCAACCCAATATATACCAAGCCATGACATGGGTCTTTATCAAATAATCTCATGGTTATATATTATTTGTTTCCTTTCAGGATTTTGTATAGAAATTAGATGATTGTAATTTCTCTTAAACTACCTCATACAGTGAATGACTTAGCCTCCATACCCATTTTTATGTTTTCTTTAGGGATTCTAACACTGGAAAAGCTAGCAATCATTCTGATATTTTTCACAGTAGCAGATTCTGTGGAAGTTTTTACAGGTCTGAGATGGTGTAGTTTCTCATTCATAAGTTTGTATTATTTATCTACTGCTTTGCTCTGCTATACTCCTTTCTAAATGTTAGTTATGATGCCAGGAGGGCAGCAGTGGCGTGCAGGCTATGGCTCTGTAAAGAGCTTTTCATTCTGTCCCTGAAATACTTGTAAAATTATATGTCAGTAACCCAGAGGACATCTTCATCAATAGCTTCACTGAATTAGAAATTATTTATCTATATTAAGATGATAGTAAGATTAGGCATACTATACAACCAAATATAGATAGTTATTTTGTCTTATTTTGCTTTTGATAAATTTAAGAAAGGGTATTCACTGTGAGTCTATAAGGATAGAATATACACACACACACACACACACACACACACACACACACACATACTTGTCCAACAAGGGAGAGAAAGGGAAGTTGAAGAGAAACACTGCCTGGTGGGAGTTACCACTGTGTCTGAGTCCTTTCACATCCATGTCCTTTGTGAGCTTTTTGATTTGCAGAAATGAACCTGTTAGTGAACCTCCTTCTCTTCAACTCTGTGGATATAAAAGAAATTCTGGCCCTCCTTTATTTTCAAAAATCTCTTCAGAGAGGTTACAAATGTATATTAGTATGTCCAAATGTTTACGACCTAAATATTCAAAACTTGCTACCCTTTGTAAATATGTGATATGACTCCATGCTTTGCAGATTTGACTTCTGTAATTGAGACAAAATGGCACATGCCTGTACTGATTTCAATATTAATTTGGCATTGTTTCTGCCCATTGTTGGCTTTATTAAAGGCCCTTCCCCTTGGCATTTTCTGCTTTAGTTTGCAAGTGAAGCCAGTGCTCATTTCTACTCAGAGGGCGTGCTTGGCAGCTGCTGGGCCAGATGCTCCACTGCTGGATACTTTGTCTAATCCTAGTCTAGGGACCTGGTCAGGCGAATTTTGAAATATTTAATTTATCCAGATGCCACAGTCTTCAATGTGCTGTCATTTGTGATGAATTTATTCCATTTAATATTTTCAGATATTACAATGTGCAACTAGTGCTTCAGATCCATATATTAAAAAAAATTATATGCTTTTCAGTTTTTTTTTTTTGTTTCCTACTTCATTGCTCTCTGCTTTTATGTTAAATAATTCCTCTTCCTAATTAAATGTTTCTTTTACTAACTGATTTAAATGGGAACTAAGTTCCTTAATAAACCACATGAACTATAAATTGTTAACTATTCAGTTATATCATTTCCCCAAAGTTTCATTACTATACATTTTACTTTCTGCTTTTCCTTTGTTTTGTGATCCAGTGATTTGGGTATAAGTGAATTTTGTTCATGGTTCTACTGTTAATTTCAAATTGATTAGATTATGGTAAATATATGACCAATAAAATTCTAGTTTTTAGAACTTTTCAAAGACTTTCTTCATGACAAAGTTCATATTAAATTATTCATGTGTATATATGTGCTCTGTGAAAAATGTAATTCTCTATCTCAAGTTCATTAGTTAATTATCTAATTCCTGTATACTCTTACATTTTATGGCTTTTGAAATTTTTCCAATTCTGAAAGAGGTAGGTCTCTCATGGAGGAGGAAATGGCTACCCATTCCAGTATTCTTGCCTGGAGAATCCTGTGGATGGCAGAGCCTAGTGGGCTGCTGTCTACGGGGTCATACAGAATTGGACACGACTGAAGAGCCTTAGCATGCATGCATGTATTCAGTTCAGTTCAGTTCAGTCGCTCAGTTGTGTCCGACTCTGTGCGACCCCATGAATCGCAGCACGCCAGGCCTCCCTGTCCATCACCAACTCTGGGAATTCACTCAGACTCACGTCCATTGAGTCAGTGATGCCATCCAGCCATCTCATCTTCTGTCGTCCCCTTCTCCTCCTGCCCCCGATCCCTCCCAGAATCAGAGTCTTTTCCAGTGAGTCAACTCTTCACATGAGGTGGCCAAAGTACTGGAGTTTCAGCTTTAGCATCATTCCTTCCACGGCAACCCACTCCAGTATTCTTGCCTGGAGAATCCCAGGGACAGAGGAGCTTGGTGGACTGCTGTCTATGGGATCACACAGAGTCGGACACGACTGAAGCACCTTAGCAGCAGCAGCAGCAGCACGTCTCTCATATAATTGTTTGTAAGGCTCTATATTGCGTGTGTTATACTGTATTTTTATTTTGTCATTGTGTTATTTAGTTTATTTAGCTTTGTGTCACATCCTTTATCTATTTCTTTGATGTTTTTATAATTCTATAGGGTATATTTTTATTCAATCTAATTTACTTAATTTATTTCTGAAACAAAATAATTAACTTGCTCATAAACCTAAAAAATGCCTACAACATTAGAGAAGTGCTTCCAAATCTTAATTTAAATTGTTTTTAATTTCAGATATTTTATATGAATTTTCCTCTTCTACCTTTTTTAATTTGACAGGCATCTGTTTGCAGGTATTTTATTCCCAGTCTTGTCTTGCTTTAAGAAAATTTCTTGTTAAAAAAAAAGAAAAATAGATATAGCTAGGGTATTTAATGGAACAATTCATTCTTTACCTTTCAGGGTAAAATTTTATGTTTTTTTTTTTTATTCTAAATGTTCATTGTCTTTTTTTTTAATTTTCTGATTTGGTGTGTTCATACAACTTTATTACATGAATTTTTTTTTTCACTCTCTTAAACATCTTTGAGATCTTCTAATAAAAATATTATAGTATTAATGATTACACTGAAACTATTTTGTAAATATCTTTCAAAATACTTTCATGTATTATTTGATCTATAGAAGGAAAGTACTATTAGAGAAATAGTTTTAGATAAACTTTGGTTCAGTTCGGGACATTTCTTCTTCATAAACTCTGTCTCTTGATGAAGTCTTATCTTTATTGCATTACTGTACCATTCCAAGTATTAAATGGCAACCCACTCCAGTACTCTTGCCTGAAAAATCCCATGGACGGAGGTGCCTGGTAGGCTACAGTCCATGGGGTCGCAAAGAGTCAGACACAACTAAACGACTTCACTTCATTCTTATGTAAAAGTCCAGAGCTGCACGAGGTTATTGTCTAGGACTACTCTGAAATCATGTTCCTTAATCCCACCTCATCTCCAGAGAAAACTGTTTCTGAAGATGTTCATTTCTGAGCTGAGATATGCTGGGGCCATTGTGATCTCAAACAATTGAAAACACAGATGGGAGTAAGGAAATACTTGCTCTGCTCTTTGCTCAACGGTATACCCTACATTCATGTTCAGTTCATTTTTTTTTTCAATTTTCCTACTAGTTAAAATCATTGTTTCTATTTTCACTATTACAACCTATAGAATCACAGGAAAAATCACACCTCACTGAGACAATTTTCTAAAGTTGAAGAAATAAAGACAAATGCAAATAAGAATGATGATGAGAGTAATTTCAAAAATCTCACAGAGTAGTTGTGACCAATAACATGAGTTAAGCATTTGGGAAAATTCTTTCTAAAAAATACTAATCCAATTTAAGAAGTATTATGAAAAATAATAGTTTTCTTTATATTGCTTTGAAAATTAAAAAAAAAATGAGGTATATAATTTAGGCTGCATTCCTCAGTCAGTTCAGTGCAGTTGCTCAGTCATGTCCGACTCTTTGTGACCCAGTACACTGCAGCATGCCAGGCCTCCCTTGTCCATCACCATCTCCCAGAGCTTGTTCAAACTCATGTCCATTGAGTGGCTGATGCCATCCAACTATCATCTTCTGTCATCCCCTTCTCCTGCCTTCAGTCTTTCCCAGCATCAGGACCTCTTCCAATGAGTCAGTTCTTTGCATCAAATGTCCAAAGTACTGGAGTTTCGGCTTGAGCATCAGTCCTACCAATAAATATTCAGTACTGATTTCCTTTAGAATTGACTGGTTGGATCTCCTTGCAGTCCAAGGGACTCTCAAGAGTCTCCAGTTACCACAGTTCAAAGGCATCAGTTTTTCGGCACTCAGCTTTTTTTATGGTCCAACTCTCACATTCAGATGTGACCACAGGAAAAACCATAGCTTTGACTAGATGGACTTTGTTGGCAAAGTAATGTCTCTGCTTTTTAATATGCTGTCTAGGTTGGTCATAGCTTTTCTTCCAAGGAGCAAGCATCTTTTAATTTTATGGCTGCAGTCACCATCTGCAGTGATTTTGGAGCCCAAGAAAATAAAATCTGAAACTATTCCCATAGTTTCCCCACCTATTTGCCATGAAGTAATGGGACCAGATGCCATGATCTTAGTTTCTTGAATGTAGAGTTTTAAGCCAGCTTTTTCACTCTCCTCTTTCACTTTCATCAAGAGGCTATTCAGTTCCTTTTCGCTATCTGCCATAAGGGTGGTGCCATCTGCATATCTGAGGTTATTGATATTTCTCCAGATGTGAATAATAAAGGTATGTGATATATTCTTGTATCCTTAAATATCTTGAAACATACATACGAGATATGTAATCACTGTGAACATTAGAAAATATAATACAATTGCAAAAGACTTGGAAGCATGCATTTCAGTAACAATGCAAGCACTTTTTTCTTTGCATATGAACAATTCAATTATTTTGTTTCTGAAATAAATTAAGTAAAGCTTATTGAATCTGATCAGCCCTTGTTTCCAGGGAATTGCAATTCAATTTCATTTTTAATTAGAATTGAACATTGTGGATTTCTTAGCACTGGTAAGCAAGATCCAGCAATAAAATATGTACTTAATTTGTATTAAGTTTCTGAAATTTAGTGCAGAGAGTGAGCAATATGTCTGGTTAATATTTAAACACCTCGCAATGTTCTGTTGTAGAAGTTTCCATTTATAAAACCTGCTGTTCTATAGCAAATTACTTTCACTTTTAAATAAACCTGTTACAACATGAGCAAAACTTATTCAATTAAAAGAGAAAACAAAGTAAAGTAATTATTTACTCCTATTTGATGTACACAATGGCTTCTAAAGATTCTAGAAATGCCTAGGAAAGTAGATTTGATGGCTTAAAAATTACTTGTGCTTAACTATCACTTCAATAAAAAGTAGGTATTTTCATATGGGATATATATTTCTATATAGACAAGTGTTCTGTCATGAGAGAATAATGAACTGTGTGGAAAGAGCCATGAACCATAAGGACAGTTGCAATAATGTGTTTTCCTCTTCCAGTTTTCCACACTTGTTTCTGTTTTGTCTTTTTGGTTTAGTGGTATAATAATGCTGTACATCACAGTGGAGCTAAACAGAAGCAGTACATCCATAGTATCATATGTTTTTCCATGCAATCAGGCATTAAACTCAACATGTTCCTTCCCATCATTTTGTCTTAATATATTACTGAAAGCAAGAGAAAAAAGTGAGAGAAGTTTGCAATAGTGACCTCAGTCACAATAATATATATCATATAAGGTAATGAAAAATGTAGCAGATTGATTTAACAGGTATTACAGTTATCAAAAGGTAACTCAGAGTCAGATTCTGCTTTGACATCTTGCATATTTTAAAAATATCTGAAATCTGAATGACATACAGATAATTTTTTATTTACTTAAAAGTGAAAGTGATTCTCAAGAAAATCAAAAGCCTTTGCAGGGTCAGGGAAACAGAAACTGTGGCTGTGACCCCTGATGGGTTTGCACTGTAAGAAGTCATTGTCAATTTCTGCCAGACAGGATTGCAGAGACAGCAAATGATGATCTATAAACTGCACGGACAAGAGACATGCACTCTGATTCTTTCCAGACAACTATAAATCTTTCTAATCAGTGACGTGAGAAAGAATAATATGGAAGTTATTTCTATTGTGATTAAGTTCTCTGCAAGACATATGCATCAGATTTGCTTCTTAAAAATATATAAGGTACAAAGACTCTATGTATCTGTAATCCCTCAGTTTGTCCTGAAATAAGAACATCCCTCAGATGTTTGCATCTGATTACAAATTCTGTGCCTGGCTGAAATGTCAGGTTTTATATAAATAAATGAATTAATTTCAGGAAGGGTTAAGAAATCATTTCTGTGAAGTAGACTTCTTTTTTTTTAATTGAGAAAAAATAATAGGATAACAAAAATAATGTTTCCTTCATAGGTAAGGAAAATATAATAATCATATCCTAATTTTTAAAGATACAAGCTAATATTTCAAATAATGAGATTATACAGATTTTAAAGGCCTAATGAAGTTTGGAAAAAAATATTTTTGAATCATTTTATTTTAGAATTTTTTTATTCATGGTTCCTACAATCTAACATACAACAAATAGCAAACAGCCTGCTAATAAGTGAATGGCAATGAAAGAGGATTTTAAAATTACTTAAATGTTTACTTTTGGAAATGAATTCATAAAATTTCATCATTTTACATCAAGAAAAATATTTTTCCAGATTAACGAGTTTGTTTTTGTTTATACCCCAATACCATTCCCTAACAGCAGACAATTGCAAAGAAATTGAGGTCAGTCACTCAGTTGTGTCTGACTCTGTGACTCCATAGACGCCAGCACGCCAGGCTCCCCTGTCCATCACCAACTCCAAAGCTTGCTCAAACTCACGTTCATCGAGTCAGTGATGCCATCCAACCATCTCATTCTATGTCCTCCCATTCTCCTGCCTTCAATCTTTCCAAGTATCAGGGACTTTTCCAGTGAGTCAGCTCTTCTCATCAGGTGGCCAAGGTGTTGGAGCTTTAGCTTCAGCATCAGTCCTTCCAATGAATATTAGGACTTATTTCCTTTAGGATTGACTGGTTTGATCTCCTTGCAGTCCAAAGGACTCTCAAGAGTCTTCTCCAACACCACAGTTCAAACGCATCAATTCTTCAGTGCTCAGTTTTCTTTATGGTCCAACTCTCACATCCATCCATGATTACTGGAAAAACCATAGCTTTGGCTATATGGACCTCTGTCAGCAACGTAATGTCTCTGTTTTTTAATATGCTGTCTAGGTTTGTCATAGCTTTTTTTCCAAGGGTGAAGCAAAGTTACAGTTCCTCAATTATCCTCCTGGTTCATTCTCCACCTTTTTTTCTTCCTTATCATTCCCTTGAAAAACACAAAGAAAATAAAATACAAAAAAAAAAAAAAGAAAAGAAAAAGCAAAGAGATTACATTTCCTCAACTATCCACCTGGTTCATTCTCCACATTCTCTTCTTTCTTATCATTCCCTTGAAAAAGAAAAGAAAAAAAACCTTCACACGATATGTAGCATTCATGAACCACCTATACAGAGGAAAAGACCCCAGCCACTGTGTTTCCTCTTTCAATCTCAAATTCTTCTCTCTAAAAATAAGACAATTTAGGTTAATACTTGCTGGTCCTCACACTATCATTGTATTCGTAACCTGCAACCTTGCTAATCTCCACTCTACCACTGTATTTTCAACCTAGAACCTGGATTAATGGATCCATACTACAGATGTGGATCTACCATGGATAGGAAAAATGAGGAGGGGGAAAATAAATTATAGCATTCTCTTCAAAATTTTGAAGCTATAGTTGGGAAAATAACATCATATTTTTAAAAATTAAAAAAAAATAAATCAGACTTCTTCTTTGCAGTACACTGCAATGGCTATCAAATAATGTAATATGACCTTTAAACAAACAAACAAAAAATGCAGAGGCACACTTTTTTCCTTATTTGAAAGCAATATGATTTAATGGGAGAAACACAGGAAAATAAATTATGAGCACACATTCCTTTAGTCTGAAATCTGAGAATTAACTATGTGATCTTGATATAATCTTTATCTCATGAATACTTCATTTGTGAGATAAAAATTATTCCACAGACCAAATGAGATGTTTGTTGTTGTTGAGTTTCTAGTTGTATCTGACTCTGCAACCTCACTGACTGCACCACACGGAGCTTTAAAGTGCAATAAATAATTATGCATGAGAATACTTTATAAAATAGGACATCTTGCCTCCATCTCTACCTTTCTCCCTTTCTTCTTTCCTTCCCTACTTCCTTCCTTCTTTCCCTCTTCTGTAATGTAATGATAAAAGTTGAGAATGCTTTTTAGAACTCTGACAACAGGCTTCACTTTCTGAATAGCTTCAGGGTTTTTTTTCCTTGCAAAAGGAGATCATTGCTTCTTATTAATCTTACTAGAATTATTTAGGTAACTTTGGATACATCAAGTAAAGCAATTTGAAATCCAAGTAACAGTGTTAAGAGAAATCAGAAATAAATGCTGTGATTATGCCTTGGATGTACTCATCTGATTACAGCGAATATTCCTCACCATAATTGTCTTAAGAAAAAAAAAGATGAGCTTATTTCTGAAATACTTTTGACAAAGCAAACAGGAATCTTATGAATCTCTTTAAATGCATCCTAACAATACAATACATAATTAAAGGACCAAATAACAGATCTATTAATAGGGGAAAACAGTTTCAAGAAGAAAGAATAACATAAAATCTGAGCCCTGAAGTCAAAATATATGCTTAAGAAATGAACACCTGTGTTTAGTGTTTTTATTTTTCACATATTCCAGAACTATTTAACTTAATGAGTAAGAATGGGCTAAGTAATGTTAGTTCATGGTTTTTAAAAGTTTATTCTTATGTTATAGTAGCCATGAATCTTTAGTGTAAAATATCCACATTTTATTGTTTTAATATATATGAATCCCCACTATGCACATTGTAAAAATCCAGGTCTTCTTAGCAATCTAAACAAATAGGCATATAATTCATGCAGTATTGATTTTAGTACTTCTCAGAAAGCATATCATGTAAGAAGCATCTGATGTGTTTAATAAGTTTATCCTTTGGCCAATCCGTTTGTCTTTGTAAAGGATGGATATATAATAGAAAATGTATGCTTTAATGGATAGATTGCTAGACTTGAATTTGGAAAACTCTAGTTTGATCCTTGGAATTACCGCTTATTGGGCTTCCCTAGTGGCTCAGATGGTAAATAATCTGCCTGCAATGCCGGACACCTGGATTTGATTCCTGAATGAGGAAGATCCCCTGGAGAAGGGAATGGTTACCCACTCCACTATGTTTACCGGGAGTATTCCATGGACAGAGGAGCCTGGTGGGTTATAGTCCACAGGGTCACAAAGAGTCAGACAAGACTGAGTGACTAACACACACACACACTTTACCACGTATTACCTGTGACCCCAGGTCAAGCTCTTCACCTTCCTGAATCAAACTTTCACAATAATGGGAATTGAAATGATATATCAGATGCTTTGAATAGAAATCAGAAAATATCTTGTGAGACAGTATCTGGCTTATAGTAGGTGCACAATTTAATTAGCACTTGATGATTTAGCCTAAGAAGACCTACACTCAGAACCTAGATTCTAATTACATGATTTTCCAGAATCTATATATAAAGTTTGGCAGATATTTATCTCATGTGAAAGTATTAATTTGCCAGGGCTGCTATAACGAAATACTCCAGCCTGCATGGCCTAAACACAAATTTATTTTCTCACAGTTCTGGAAGCTGACAATTTAAGATGAAGGTGTTGACAGGTTCAGTCTCTCCTGAGGCCTCACTTCTTGGCTTGCTGATTGCCACTTTCTTGCTGTGTCCCCATGTCTTTTGTTTTGTTTTTTTCACTCTCTGCACATAGACTTCTAATGTCTTTCCCTCTTCTTATAAGGACATTAGTCATATTGGAGTAGAGCCCACCCATATGACCTCATTTAACCTTTGTTGCCTCTTTAAAGTTTCTATTTTCAAATGTAGTCACACTCTGAGGTGTGCTGGGGGTTAGAACTTAAACTTACAAATCTTACAGGGACACCACATAACAGATCTTAATTTTATCTGTAAAACCAAATTTGTCTCCTTGGTTACCCTCGCTCTTTTCTACACGAAGGCTCAAGAAACTTTTATAGCTGTGGAGGCCAGAGGAATGGTTCTAATAGTGAACCAGTATTTTGAAGAGGTTAAAGTACAAAGAAAACCGTAAGCTTCCTCCTTTGGTTCTTGATACCAGGTGGTAGTTCAGAGATCTCCTGCATTGTGACCAGTGAAAATAAAGAGCACAGCTGACATTCAGTGGGTTCAAAAGGGTGAGTTGACAATTTAACAACATCTGTAAATGGATTAGAGTCTAGCTGCAGAATTCAGCCAGTATTCCCTCGATGGACACTGTGAAGGAGGGTATTTTCTAAATGACAATAGCAACAGCATCCTCCTCCTGAAATAGAAAAGGGGTTTTGATGGAAAGTAGGAGTAGATGTCAATAAGTACAGAAGTTAAGTGGTACGAATCAGATCAGAGTCCTGTTTCTTTACTGTCTCTGGCTTTGATTTTCTTTGAATGATTCTTTCCTGAATATCTGAATACCATGTAGCCATCCTGGTCCCGTATGCTGTCTGTCCAAGGCAATGGGAATATAATACTATTGGACCGTTTTTAGGTTCTAGACTATGACCCCTGAGCGAGTGATTCCCAAGGAGCTTTGCCTTTTGTAAGGTTTGTTCGGTAAGATTGTTGTGTCCTGCCCACAGATTTGTAGTGCCATTTATTTCAAAGTGGGTAATTTTGCAACAGAGAGCTTTATATATTATACAAGGAGAAGTGTACTAACATGATTCACAGTGAGGAATGTGAGATCATATTTCTTGGTCAAAGACATTTTATCTCTAAGACACTGCCAATAAGACAAATTCATATGTTTAAATCCCTGGGGGCTAGACTCCACTCCTTACTGCTACTGTTACATAGCAAAACAATACAAAACAAAATTAAACAAAATAGACCAATTTTAATATGTATTTTACAGAAGTATAGAAGGATAACATATTTTGTTGAGTCTTCTTTTAATTTCAGAAAAAAGATGGCTTAATACTTATACTCACATTCTAATGGACATATATAAGATGCCATAGCAAAATTTATGGCATAAGTTTTCCAGCCAGTGGGTGGAAACCATAGAGCAAAATAACATTCATTTAATACATTTATACCTCTATGCCCTATGTTTTTCTTTCATTCATTCATTCATTGATAGATATACTAATTTATTCAATAACTCAACAATAGAAATATCAATAGTTACCAGGCACTATATCGAGGACTAGAGATACAAAATGAAGCTATGAGGTTACTGTCTTAAAGCAGGTCAAAACGTACTGCTACCAAAATTTTCCATCAGATCATTTTTAATTATTGAGGATGAAAAAATAATACTAATGAAATTTCACCTTGGAGACTTGGGGCATTATAATGCTTCAGATGATGTGAAGCTGTGACATAGCTTGAAGGAAGTTGGCTGACTCTGTACAGAAAAAGGAAAATGTCTCAGAGTTACAAAGGGTCACTTCTCAATTCTACTCTAACATCTATCTCAGCTACCTCAGGCAAGTTGATATTTTAGCACCCATGGAAACTTGGCTAAGAACTGTGTTGGCTTAGCACTTAGTGGTTCTTTCAGTTGAACGCAAGGAAGTGGGAAGCTTGTGATTTGGAGGCTGTGGACATTTTGAATAAACATAATCTGTAAATTTATGTAATATGTAACTTGTCTCCTGAAAATAAAATATTGGTTGAAGTGCTTATTAGAGTAGAAGTATTTCCAATTTAAACAGAGTATTAATAGCTTCATTGAAGTTGTCTTCATTTAATCCTGTGTGATTTATTGCAATTGTCATATATATCTTTTTGAGTGTAAACACTGTGATATAGTTTTTTTTTTTAATGTTTTATTTTGTATTGGGGTATAGGCAATTAACACTATTGTAATAGCTTCAGGTGAACAGTGAAGGGACTCAGTCAGAAGTAATTTTTAAAAGACGAAATTAACATTTCACAGTGTACTATTTAAATTAGTACACAATTTAAATTAGTACTTTGAATGAAGAATGAATCAATTCAGTAACTTAGAGTTTCAATATATAGATTCTAAGTATTTTGATTTTCCTTATATTCCATATCTAATAGAAATTTAATGTGAAATTAAAATATTTATAATATATATTAGAATCAATTGTAAAAACTACCTCACACGTCTTTATTACTTTTAGAAAATGTTTTCTCTTTGGAGAGGGTATTCTCAACCAATAGTTTGAAAGCAAGTTTCATATATGACAACATATTTAAAAGTACAATAAATGTCTCCATAAACATTTTGAAAATCATAGAATAAGACTACTTGCTTTTTTAAATTAAGAAATAATGAATGTTTGAGTATAATATTGTTCACTTCTTGCATTTTATGGATGGTGAAACCAATGCTGGAAAAATTATGAGTTGTCACATAGCTATTAGTGTTAGAGTTGGTAACAAAATCCAGTACTGTGTCCCAGTCTCATGCATTTTCACTTGTCTTAGTTATGAATTGGTTTATTGGCAAATAACAGAAGCACCCTCAGAGAAAGGGAGGAAATCTCATCCAGTCCAAGTGAAAGGCACACAGCTGGACATGAGGTCTGTGTGTGCCATTTTCTCTCTTGCCTGTTTTCATCTCTATTTTCATCAACTTCCTCCTCCTTTTTAGCTGTCAGTTTCCTTGGCAAGGTTCATGATTTCTACATTCTAAAAATAACTAGTTTGTACATGTCTTACAATTAGTTCTGAATAGAGAAGCTATTTGCTTATATGGTTATTTGTATTAATTAGAAAATGGTGCCCCTCCAAGGTGACATAGCCTTGTGGGTCAATGCACCACATTAGCCAGAGGCTGTGACCTGCTTCTCGGTTACCATACAATACTCAGGCCTAACACCCTCTGCCTGACTCATTTTTGCTTTCTCCTTTCTAAGTTCCAGTTGGCCCTATTTATGTCAAATGTTGTCTTAGTTTACAAGAACTAAGGACCCCAAGCTTATCAGATATATACTTGAGAAAGAGAAGCAAAAGACAGTTGAAGTTTAATGTCAAGAATCTTGGCTTGACACTCGCCCTATCTCGTCAGGTATCAGACCCCCAGTATAATCATCAGTCTAGGTCTCAAGCTATGAGAGGGACTATGCAGAGCTAATGACTTTCACCTGTGCACCAAGGGACAGTCTGCCATCAAACAGCACAGTGACAGCTGGTTTCATCTTTTTGTCATTGGCATTCTTTGAATGTGTTGTTAAAAATATAATCTCACCAAAATGGGAGATATTTTGAGCATTTTAGGCAACCTCCATGTTAACAGGTTCAAAATGTAATGCTAACAATGCAAAGGAACATTTTTAAAATTTGATATAATGTAAACAGTTTCTTCGGTTGTCAGTGTTATTGGAAATCCAGCAATAGACCCTCTCTAAAATTGTCATTGAATTAAATTAATTATTTAAGAGCTCTATGATGGCCAGTGAGGGGCAGAGTCAGAAACCAGATTTGACAAAATCGAAGAGGTGTCCACTTCAGGTCCAACTATTGTATGCAGAGGACAGGAAGAGGAGGTTGGTTCATATATAAAACTGTCTCTTCAAGGGTGTAGGGAGGTAATCAACTCTAACCAAAGATAGGTTTCCAATAAACCACTTTGCTTCATAATTGGCCATGAGGTATAGAAGTATATCATGATATATATTCTTTATAAAAGGGATCTCAACATACTACCTAATATAATCAGAAAAGAAAAACATGTAACTCTTCCATGTGATTTTTGACTAAAATAAACTTAAGCACTGTTTCATAAAGATTAAATTATTATCATCAGCATCTTTTTAGAAGAGATTTTTGAACATATTTGATATTCCACTAAAGCAGATTGAAAAAAAAAAAAAATACTGTGGATCATCATTCCCTTTCTTTGTCCAAAACAGTGATCTCTCATAGAATCACTTTCCACTGATGCTGAGTCTATCCTCACATTCTTTTCCTGCTGTTCATTCCTTGCCAGTTAATTAGAGTTAGAGTCAAAGTGAAATGCTATTAAAATGCTGCACTCATTATGTTAGCATATTTGGAAAATTCAGCAGTGGCCACTTTTCCAGGACTGGAAAAGGTCAGTTTCCATCCCAATCCCAAAGAGGGGCAGTGCCAAATAATGTTCAGACTACCATAAAATTGCACTCATTTCACATACTAGTAAGGTTATTTTCAAAATCCTTCAAGCTAGGCTTCAGCAGTACATACATTGAGAACTTCCACATATACAAGCTGGGTTTAGAAAAGGCAGAGGAACTAGAGATTGAATTGCCAACATCCATTGGATAATAGGAAAAAGCAAGGGAATTCCAGAAAAACATGTGCTTCTGCTTCATTGACTAAATACTAAATGCTAAAGCCTTTGTGTGGATTCGCTGGTGGCTCAGACAGTAAAGTGTCTGCCTACAATGTGGGAGACCCAGGTTTGATCCCTGGGTTGGGAAGATCCCCTGAAGAAGGAAATGGCAACCCACTCCAGTGCTCTTGCCTGAAAAATCCCATGGACGGAGGAGTGTAGTAGGCTACAATCCATGGGGTCGTAAAGAGTCGGACACGACTGAGCGACTTCACTTTCCCTTTTTTCACTTTGTGTGGATTACCACAAATGGTAGAAAATTCTTCAAGAGATGGGAATACCAGACCACCTTATCTGTCTCCCAAGAAACCTGTATACAAATCAAGAAACAAGTTAGAACTGGATATGGAACACCTGACTGGTTCAAAACTGTGAAAGGAGCATGACAAGGCTGTACATTGTCACCTTGCTTGTTGTCACCTAACTTATATGCAGAGTACATCCGGCAGAATTCTGGGCTGAATGAATCACAACCTGGAATCAAGATTTCCAGAAGAACTATCAAAACCTCAGATATGCAGATGATACCACTCTAATGAAACTAAGGAGCCTCCTGATGAAAGTGAAAGAGGAGACTGAAAAAGCTGGCTTAAAACTCAGCGTTTAAAAAACTAAGATCATGGCATCTGGACTAATCACTTCATGGCAAATAGATGGGGAAACAATGGAAACAGAGGCAGACTTTATTTTCTTGGGCTCCAAAATCACTGCAGACAGTGACTGCAAGCATGAAATTAAAAGACACTTGCTCCTTTGAAGGAAACCTATACAAACCTGGACTATGTATTAAAAAGCAGAGACATTACTCTGCCAACAAAGGTCTGTTATGTCAAAGCTATGGTTTTATCCAGTAGTCATGTACAGATGTGAGAGGTGCAACGTAAAGAAGGCTGAGTGCCGAAGAATTGATGCTCTCAAATTTTGGTGTTGGAGAAGACTCTTGAGCGTCATTTGGACAGCAAGAAGATCCAACCAGTCAATCCTAAAGGAAATCAGTCCTGAATATTCACTGGAAGGACTGATGATGAAGCTGAAGCTCCAGTCCTTTGGCCATCTGATGCAAATAGCTGACTCATTAGAAAAGACCCTGATGCTGGGAAAGATTGAAGGCAGGAGGAGAAGGGGGTGACACAGAATGAGATGGTTGATGGGATCATAGACTCAATGGACATGAATTGGAGCAAACTCTGAGAGATAGTGGAGGACAGGGATGCCTGGCATGCTGTAGTCCATGGGGTCACGAAGATTTGGACACAACTCAGTGACTCAACAGCAATAACTCAAAGTGAAAACTATCCATCATTCCACTGGTAAACTCAGCTTCCTAAGAGCAAAGACATTGTCCTCATTACCTCCATAATCCAATGATACCAATTACCTGTATGACAATGACACTTATTAAGTAGTTATAAATGGATAAATGGCCTAGGAATTGTGAAAATAGTTTTTCACAAGCAGGTAATTTTTCAGGAGGAAAGATAACATTAAACAAAATCACAAACAAATATCCATTTAACTTCATTAATGATGAAAAATTTTTGGAGAACTAAATTTTGGCCGTATTGACAAATATCTTTGGAAAAGTAAGAATATTCAGTGTTGGTGATAATGATAGGCAACAAATGCTCACATATACTATTGGTAAGAAAATAACTTTTAATAGCTTTTCTGGAAGGAAACTAGTTTATTTTAAAAATCATAAAAACAGGAGTACCTTGACCTCGAGAATCTACATGTGAAAATATATTTCATTAAAACAGGTATTTATGCAATGATACAGCTATAAGGAAGTTTGTAATATCATTTTTAAAATAATGTGATCAATAATCAGGAGTTGGTTACTAATATTTGATGGAGTTTATATATATTACTTATATCACTCATATATAGTATATATCTATTAAAGTGATACATAAGTGTACTTATCAACATGGACACATGTTTAGTATATACTAAGTGAAAAAGACATATTGCAGATTAATGTTTTTATAGGTATTTTGTAAATATATGTGTGAATGTGCATAAGCCCTAATAAAGGTATCTAGAAACATCAGCATGTTAATATTTGCTGCCACTTGACATGTAAGATAATGGAATTGCTTTTTGACTTTTTGTTTTGTTTTGTTTTGTTGATGTGCATCTCTTTCTCACTAATGGTCACTATTTGCTTTAAATAATAATAAATAATAAGTAAGTAATTTCTAGTATTTTTAAAAATTGCTTTCTAGAAACATTCATTTTGTTTTTTCTTCATATTTTCTCCTGTAGTAAGCAGAACATTCAAAATCGTTTCATTGACTATTCTTTTAGAGAATAGTAATTTCAGCATCTAAACATTAGCAGCCTTCCCTAAGGACTTCAATCTGAGCATTTGAAGAGTCAATGTTAAATCTGGCCCTCTTATTCACATATATTTTTTCTTTTGTTCTCTCTCTCATTCTTCCTCTCTCCCTGAATCCTTTACCCATTTTCAGTAAAACATTGGTGGGAAAAAACAGAAGTGTGATCATATTAGTTTCTTATAGGAAGTATACACGTGAGTCAACTATACTTAGCTTTGGTTCTCAGTGTTAGGTTTTTATCCTTATTATAAAAATTCATTCGTGTTCATTATTTGTTTAAAAATTGAAAAATACAGAATGTTTTTAAAGGAGTCGGAAAGATGCAATCAATGTAGCATACTTACATCAAGCATCATTTATTTTTCTACATGTTATTTCCTATATGTAGTTAAAATTCTACTATATTCATATGTTTTACTTTTCTAATTGAAGTACATCCCAAATATTTTCTCAGAGCTCTCTTTGCTTTATGTGGTTGTTATGCCACATCAGCATGTGTGTCATTTGTTCTTTTATTTAATGTCTTAAATGCCTACTATGTGCCTGCTATATACAAAGTGTATAGACAGTCATACAAAAGACAAGCATGATTCCTACCCTCCTGGTGTAGTCCAGTTTGAGACCCAATTGATGCCTTGCTTGCATGCATATTCAGTCATGTCTGATTCTTTGCAACCCCATGGACTGTAACCTACCGGTCCCTTCTGTCCATGGGGTTTTCCAAGCAAGAATACTGGAGTGCGTTGCCATTTCCCTTCTCCAGGGGATATTCCTGACCCAGGGGTAGAACCCACATCTCCTATGTCTCCTGCATTGCCTGCTGCTGCTGCTGATAATTTGCTTCAGTCGTGTCCAACTCTGTGCGACCCCACAGACAGAAGCCCACCAGGCTCCCCTGTCCCCAGGATTCTCCAGGCAAGAACACTGGAGTGGGTTGCCATTTCCTTCTCCAATGCATGAAAGTGAAAAGTGAAAGTGAAGTCGCTCAGTCATGTCCGACTCTTCGCGACCCCATGGACTGCAATTTTTATTTATTTATTTTACTACTGAGCCACCTGGGAAGCCTTGCTTAGTCCACTGTAAAACTCAATAAACAAAAGAAGCAGTAAATGGGAAGTGAAACATAGGTGTTAATTAGAGTCACACAATAAGCAGCAACTGTCTACACTCAGTATGACTTAGTCATAGTTTCCATTATTCCCTCAGTTCAGTTCAGTCGTACAGTCGTGTCCGACTCTTTGCGACCCCATGAATCGCAGCACGCCAGGCCTCACTGTCCATCACCAACTCCCGGAGTTCACTCAGACTCACGTCCATCGTGTCAGTGATGCCCTCCAGCCATCTCATCCTCTGTCATCCCCTTCTCCTCCTGCCCCCAATCCCTCCCAGCATCAGAGTCTTTTCCAATGAGTCAACTCTTCAAATGAGGTGGCCAAAGTACTGGAGTTTCAGCTTTAGCATCATTCCTTCCAAAGAAATCCCAGGGTTGATCTCCTTCCGAATGGACTGGTTGGATCTCCTTGCAGTCCAAGGGACTCTCAAGAGTCTTCTCCAACACCACAGTTCAAAAGCATCAATTCTTCGGCACTCAGCTTTCTTCACAGTCCAACTCTCACATCCATACATGACCACAGGAAAAACCATAGCCTTGGCTAGACAGACCTTTGTTGACAAAGTAATGTCTCTGGTTTTGAATATGCTATTTAGGTTGGTCATAACTTTCCTTCCAAGGAGTAAGTGTCTTTTAATTTCATGGCTGCAATCACCATCTGCAGTGATTTTGGAGCCCAAAAATATAAAGTCTGACACTGTTTCCACTGTTTCCCCATCTATTTCCCATGAAGTGATGGGAACCGCATGCCATGATCCTCCTTTTCTGAATGTTGAGCTTTAAGCTAACTTTTTCACTCTCCACTTTCACTTTCATCAAGAGGCTTTTGAGTTCCTCTTCACTTTCTGCCATAAGGGTGGTGTCATCTGCATATCTGAGGTTATTGATATTTCTCCTGGCAATCTTGATTCCAGCTTGTGCTTCTTCCAGTCCAGCGTTTCTCATGATGTACTCTGCATATAAGTTAAATAAGCAGGATGACAATATACACCCTTGACATACTCCATTTCCTATTTGGAATCAGTCTGTTGTTTCATGTCCAGTTCTAACTGTTGCTTCCTGACCTGCATACAGATTTCTCAAGAGGCAGGTCAGGTGGTCTGGTATTCCCATCTCTGTCAAATTTTCCACAGTTTGTTGTAATCCACACAGTCAAAGGCTTTGGCAGTCAATAAAGCAGAAATAGATGTTTTTCTGGAACTCTTTTGCGTTTTCCATGATCCAGCAGATGTTGGCAATTTGATCTCTGGTTCCTCTTCCTTTTCTAAAACCAGCTTGAACATCTGGAAGTTCACAGTTCACGTATTGCTGAAGCCTGGCTTGGAGACTTTTGAGCATTACTTTACTACTGTGTGAAATGATTGCAATTGTGTGATAGTTTGAGCATTCTTTGGCATTGCCTTTCTTTGGCATTGGAATGAAAACTGACCTTTTCCAGTCCTGTGGCCACTTCTGAGTTTTCCAAATTTGCTGGCATATTGAGTGCAGCACTTTCACAGCATCATCTTTCAGGATTTGAAATAGCTTCACTGGAATTCCATCATCTCCACTAGCTTTGTTCGTAGTGATGCTTTCTAAGGCCCACTTGACTTCATATTCCAGGATGTCTGGCTCTAGGTCAGTGATCACACCATCATGATTATCTGGGTTGTGAAGATCTTTTTGTACAGTTCTTCTGTGTATTCTTGCCACCTTTTCTTAATATCTTCTGCTTCATTAGGTCCATACCATTTCTGTCCTTTATCGAGCCCATCTTTGCATGAAATGTTCCCTTGGTATCTCTAATTTTCTTGAAGAGATCTCTAGTCTTTCCCATTCTGTTGTTTTCCTCTATTTCTTAGCATTGATCACTGAAGAAGGCTTTCTTATCTCTTCTTGCTATTCTTTTCAATTCTGCATTCAGATGCTTATATCTTTCCTTTTCTCATTTTCTTTTCGCTTCTCTTCTTTTCACAGCTATTTGTAAGGCCTCTCCAGACAGCCATTTTGCTTTTTTGCGTTTCTTTTCCATGGGGATAGTCTCTATCCCTGTCTCCTATACAATGTCACGAACCTCATTCCATAGTTCATCAGGCACTCTATCTATCAGATCTAGGCCCTTAAATCTATTTCTCACTTCCACTGTATAATCATAAGGGATTTAGGTCATACCTGAATGGTCTAGTGGTTTTCCCTACTTTCTTCAATTTCAGTCTGAATTTGGCAATAAGGAGTTCATGATCTGAGCCACAGTCAGCTCCTGGTCTTGTTTTTGTTGACTGTATAGAGCTTCTCCATCTTTGGCTGCAAAGAACATAATCAATATAATCTCAGTGTTGACCATCTGGTGATGTCCATGTGTAGAGTCTTCTCTTGTATTGTTGGAAGAGGGTGTTTGCTATGACCAGTGCATTTTCTTGGCAAAACTCTATTAGTCTTTGCCCTGCTTCATTCCGTATTCCAAGGCCAAATTTCCCTGTTACTCCAGGTGTTTCTTGACTTCTTACTTTTGCATTCCAGTCCCCTATAATGAAAAGGACATCTTTTTTGGGAGTTAGTTCTAAAAGGTCTTGTAGGTCTTCATATAACTGTTCAAATTCAGCTTATTCAGCGTTACTGGTTGGGGCATAGACTTGGATTACTGTGATATTGAATGGTTTGCCTTGGAAACGAACAGAGATCATTCTGTCATTTTTGAGATTGCATCCAAGTACTGCATTACAGACTCTTTTGTTGACCATGATGGCTACTCCATTTCTTCTGAGGGATTCCTGCCTGTAGTAGTAGATATAATGGTCATCTGAGTTAAATTCACCCATTCCAGTCCATTTGAGTTCATTGATTGCTAGAATATCGACATTCACTCTTGCCATCTCTTGTTTGACCACTTCCAATTTGCCTTGATTCATGGACCTGACATTCCAGGTTCCTATGCAATATTGCTCTTTACAGCATCGGACCTTGCTTCTATCACCAGTCATTATTCCCTAGTCCCCCCTAATTACTTTTCCTCTTTAGTGGGAAATAAACATGTCTTGCAAATCATGATCATTACTGTATAAATCATAGTAGTCATGCAAAGATTAATAAGTTCTTTGCCCTAAAAATATAGTTTAACAAGTTAAAACAAGAGAACCTGGAATGACAAGTTCATCTGCCTATTACTTTTCTATTAGTAAAGAAGAACAGAGAGGAACCTTTGAGTGAAATATGTTCATATGAGGTAATCGGGCTATTTTCAAAGTATTTAATGATAGAGACAGAACAGGACCTGACCATTCAGAAGAAGGCACCTCATTTGGTTCTGTATATGCCTATTAGTTGCTCTGTCTTAGACATCTGGCTGGAACATCCAGGGCAGAGACCAGAATGACTAGTACAGTGGGAGCTCTCAGGAGGATCAGGGAAGTGGCTGTTTGCCAGTGTGAAAGTATTTCAACATTTTAGCAACTCGTGTGACAGGCTCAGTCCTAGAGGAAATATATCAAGGTCCTGTAGGTGTCTTCTGCTCTCAGGAAGGACACGATAGCAGTCAGAACAGTTCTCCTTTTGCAATGGAACTTTGTCCGTGGTAGATCTTTTGTTGCTCTCACAGAAGTGAAAACTTCTAGATGTATGTGGACAACTGAAAAGTGAAGAAATTCTAAATACAGTCACTGGAATAAAATATAAACATTATAGGAATGCAGCTTGAATATTGTTGAATAGAGGAAAAAGGAAGAAGCCAGTAGGATAACTCTGTCTGAGATTTGATAATGAGGATATCTGAAATGTGCCTATTTTACAAGAAAATAAAAGTAGTAAAGAGAGTCATCTAATTGTAGTGACTTTATAAAGTGGCAGTATATGAACTAATAATGCATATGAAAATATTTTTAAAAATTTGTTCTCTTCTTTTAGCTTTCCTTATTGGAAAAAACTGGATTTGGAGGTGTTCTTCTATATATTGATCCTTGTGATTTACCAAAGACTGCAAATCTTAGCTATAATACCTTCATGGTATCACTGAATCCAGGAGGAGACCCTTCTACACCCGGTTATCCAAGTATTGGTAAGTTTACTATTAATCCTTATTATTCTTGTAAGCATTATAAGGTTGCAATTTATAAGTACATGTTACCTAAAGTAATTAAAAAATAATAAAGTTGAAGAATTCTTACCATTCCATATTTCAAAAAATAAATGTTTTATCTTCTCAAAATTATAGACTGCCCCAGAATAAAACTTGAAAAAGTCTGTAATAGATTTTTGTCTCAATAACTTACAGTATAGTAAACAGAGAGAAAACATTTTAAGTGTTATTGATGGACTGATAAGATAAATTAACACCATGTGGGACAAGTACTCCATATAGATGGAAAACACATGCATCTACCTAGAAGCATGAAATACCTATGATTTTGGAGTTATTGTCATAACTTGAAGCCCAGAGTCTAGGGCTACACATGCTCAAGTTAGGTGTCTGTGAAAAATGAAAGTGAAAGTTGCTCAGTTGTGTCTGATTCTTTGTTCATGGAATTCTCTAAGCCAAAATACCTGCTGGAGTGGGTAGCCTTTCCTTTCTCCAGAGGATCTTCCCAACCCAGGGATTGAACCCAGGTCTCCCACATTGCAGGTGAATTCTTTACCAGCTGAGCCACAAGGGAAGCCCAAGAATACTGGAGTGGGTAGTCTATCCCTTCTCCAGCGGATCTTCCCAGCCCAGGAATCGCTGGGGTCTCCTGCATTGCAGCTGGATTCTTTACGAACTGAGCTCTCAGGGAAGCCCTGAAGCTATGGGAAATAATGCTGGATAGGACTAGAGTTGACATGATTAAATTCTCTGGCTCCCTAAAAGAAGGGCTCTCATTTGTTTGTCCAGCCACTTGGCAGCATAGACGTGGCTATTTTGCATCAAACATCCTTTTCTTTCCCAGCAAGCTGTGTTTATTACAGTGGGGGTCATGTGGCAAAGAGAAACAACTGTGATTTTGGCAGGTGCTCACTGCATCATTGAACTTCTGTCTAATGTGTCATTGACAAATATTCTGTATGCACAAGCTTGGCAGAGGAAAAGCTCTTTGAACCTCCTTCCAGGGTAATACTAACCCATTAACTGTGATGCTTCAGTCAGGAATTAAGCTAATAAAAAATTCATGTAATTATCCATGTGTCCCATCAATATTTTCTTTGTTTTCCACAAGATATAACAAAAGACTAAAAGCATCTTTCTTAAGTCTAACTTCCCTTTGTATATAATTAACTTTACCAATTAATAACTTTCTCCAAGAAGGAAGTAAATTAAATCAAATATGAATTATAATTTTATGAATTTTGTTGGGTTTGTTAAGTACTACTTTGTCTACTAAAACACCCCTTTAATAATCCATGTAAGAATTTTCTCTGGGAACTCACTGTTCTGTAGTTTGTACAGTTCACTCTCATTCTTGCAATTTTCAAGTTAAAATTAATAGATATCCATCTACAATTCTCAGACCTCACCAAAAATGTCAGTTAAGCCCTCTCATTTGCAAATGCTCTGATTGCCTTGGGTTGTACTGCCTCAGTATCAGGAGGTTGCATGTAGCAGCTAACTCTGCTGCAAGGCACTGTTCTACAGCGCTACTGAAAAGCAGATGCTGATGAATACTTTGCTTAAGCTGGTAAATTGCCTCATTGTCAACAGTTACTATTTATATATTTTTGACTTAGGTCATTTAATAAATGTAGAATTCAGTCATCTCTAGCAAAGTGCTGGCCATTGTCTTGAGAATCTCAGCATGATTTTTTAAAATAATTTTTAATTTGAAATAACTTCAACTCAAAAAAATGTTGCAAATAATGTATGCAAATATTTAGACTCTCTGGCCATTTTTGATTTGAGTTGTTTGTTTTCTGTATTGTTGTGTTGCATGGGTCATTTATATATTTTGGATATTAACCCCTTATCAGTTATATGATTTGCAAAAATCTCCATTCAGTGGGTTGCCTTTTCATTTTGATGATGGTTTCTTTCATGTCCAGTACCTTTTTAGTTCAATATGGTCCCTTTTGTTTATTTTTATTTTTGGTTCCTTTTGTTTTTGGAGCAGATCAACAAAAGACATAATAATAAAATGACTGAGGTTAGTGAGTTAACTGCCAATATTTTCTCTGAAGAATTTTATGGTTTAGGTTATATATACAAGTTCTTAACGCATTTTGAGTTAATTTTTATATGTGGTGTAAGATTCTTCTGCTGGTGAATGTTCAGTTTTACCCACTCTGTCACAGAAACTATAATTAGCCCGTTGTTTGTTCTTTGATCCTTTGTTGTAAATCAATTGTCCATATATGGATGGGTTTATTTCTGAGATCTCAGTTCTGTTCCATTGACCTGTGTGTGTGGTTTTATGTCAGTATCATACTGTTTTGATTGCCATCACTTGGTAGTATAGCTTGAAATCAGCACATATGATATCTCCAATTTTTACTTCTTCCTCAAGTTTGTTTTGTCTATTCAGGGTTTTTTTGGGCGTTTTCATAGAAGTTTTAGAATTGTTTGTTCTATTTCTGTGAGATAGGACATTGGAATTTTGATATAAATTGCATTGAATATGCAGATTGCTTTGCATAGTATGAGCATCTTAATAATATTAATTTTTCCAATCTATGAACACAGAATATTTTTTCGTTAATTTATGTCTTCTTATTTCATCAACGTCTTACAGTTTTCAGTGTACAAATCCTTCATGTACTTGGCTAAATTTATTCCCTAAGTATTTTATTATTTTGATGTAAATTGTAATTGTAAATGGTTCCAGATTGGGAAAGGAGTACATCAAGGCTGTATATTGTTTCCCTGCTATTTAAATTATATGCAGAGTACATCATGCAAAATATGGGGCTGGATGAAGCACAAGCTGGAATCAAAATTGCCAGGAGAAATATCAATAACATCAGATATGCAGGTGACACCACCCTTATGGCAGAAAGCGAAGAAGAACTAAAGAGCTTCTTGGTGAAAGTGAAAGAGGAGAGTGAAAAAGTTGGCTTAAAACTCAACGTTCAGAAAACCAACATCATGGCATCTGTTTCCATCATATCATGGCAAATAGATGGGGAAACAATGGAAACAGTGAGTGATTTTATTATTTTGGGCTCCAAAATCACTGCAGATGGTAACTGCAGCCATGAAATTAAAGGATGCTTGCTCCTTGGAAGAAAAACTATAACCAACCTAGACAGCATATTAAAAAGCAGAGACATTACTTTGCCAAAAAAGTCCATCTAGTCAGAGCTATGGTTTTTCCAGCAGTCATGTATGGATATGAGAGTTGGACTATAAAGAAATCTGAGCACCAAAGAATTGATGCTTTTGAACTGTGGTGTTGGAGAAGACTCTTGAGAGTCCCTTGGACAACAAGGAGATCCAACCAGTCCATTCTAAAGGAAATCAGTCCTGAATATTCATTAGAAGGAATGATGCTGAAGCTGAAGCTCCAATACTTTGGCCACCTGATGCGAAGAACTGACTCATTAGAATAGACTCTGATGCTAGGAAAGATTGAAAGCCAGAGGGGAAGGGGACGACAGAGGATGAGTTGTTAGATGGCATCACTGACTCGATGGACATGAGTTTGAGTAAGCTCTGGGAGTTGGTGATGGACAGGGAGGCCTGGCATGCTGCAGTCCATGGCATTATAAAGAGTTGGACACAACTGAGCGTCTGAACTGAACTGAATTGTAAAAGATTGTTTTCTTAATTCTGTTTCTGATAGTTCATTATTAATGTATAGAAATGTCACAGCTTTCTGTATATTGATTTTGTAACATGTAACTTTAGTGAATTTAGTTTTTAATTCTCACATCTTTCTGGTAGGGTATTTAGGATTTTCTATGTATAATACAATGTCATCTGCAGATGACATTATATTTCATTATATTATAAGACAGTTTTCTTTTTCAGTTCAGATTTGAGAGAATTTTATTTCTTTTCTTGCTTAATTGCTGTAGCTAGTACTTTCAGTACTATGTTGAATAAAAGTGGCAAGAGTGGGCATCCCTGTTCCTGATTTTAGGGGAAAAACTCTTTTAATTTTTCATCAGTGAGTGTGTTATTAGCTGTGTATTTGCCATACATGGCCTTTACTATTTGAGGTATATTCTCTCTATACCCACTTTATTAGCAGTTAAAAGAGTGTTGTATTTTGTCAAATGCTTTTTCTGCATCTGTTGAGATGATCTTATAATTCTGATTCTTCATTTTGTTAACGTGATGTATTACATGGATTTTCTGTAGATGTTGAATCACCCTTGCTTCCCTGGAATAAATCCCACTTGATCAAGATGTACATATTTTTAATGTTTTGTTGGATTTGACTTGCTAATAATTTGTTGAAGATTTTTGTATCTGTAGATATTGAAGATAGTGGCATGCATGTTTCATTTTTGTGGTGTCCTTGGCTGGTTTTAATATTAGGGAAATATTGGCCTTGTAAATGCTTTGGAATGTTTTCCTCCTCCTCAATTTTTGGAAGAAAAGTATTAAGTCATCTTTGAATATTTTGTGTTAATATTGAGAGAAGAATAAGTATTAAATCTTCTTGGAGTGTTTTGTAGAGTTTGCCAAAGAAGCCATCTCTCTGGGCCTCAGCTTTTGTTTGTTGTGAGATTTTCTAATTTGTGTCTCAGTCTCCTTCTTGGTAACTTCTGTTCAGATTTCCTGTTTCTTTATTTTTCCTTCTTGGAAGATTTTTTGTTTCTAGGAATTTATCCATGGTTGTCAAACTGTTGGTATTTAATTATTGGTAGTGGTCTCATTTTATCCTTCAAATTTATGTGGTTACATTTATAACTTCTCTTTCATTTTTTAATTTTATTTATTTATCCTCTTTCTTTTCTTTCTCTCTCTTTTTTTTTTGGTTAGTCTAGCTAAAGATTTGTAGATTTTATCTTTTCTAATCACCAGCTGTTAGTCTCATTGATCTTTCCCACTTTATTTTTTGTCTCTCTTTGATTTACTTCTGTCTGATCTTTATTATTCTCTTCTTTCTGTTAATTGTGGGCTTCATTTATTCTTTTTCTAGTTCCTTTAGGTATAAAGTTAGATTGTTTATTTGGTATTTTTGTAGTTGTTTCTTGATGGAAGCCTGAATTATTATGAACTTCCCTTTTAGAAGAATTTTTTGTTGAATTCCATAGATTTTGGTATGTTGTATTTCTATTTGCATTTGCCTCTAGATTTTTTTTTTTTTTTTTTTTTTTTTTGCTTTTTTCAAAGACTCCTTTATACCATTACAGTTGGAGGAAGTTTTTCTTTGGTTTATTGAAATGCAGTTTGTGACCCAACATGTGATCTATCTGAGAAAATGTTCCATGTGTACTTAAGAAGAATGTATATTCTTTTGCTTTTGGATGGAATGCTGTATATCTATTAAGTTCATCTTATCTAATGTATTATTTAAATTTAATGTTTTCACATTGATTTTTTTTTTTGGTCTGGATAATATATTCATTGAGGTAGGAAGGGGGTTAAAGTCCCCTACTATTATTGTCTTGCTTTAAAATTTTCCCTTTAAGATCAAAAATACTTTCTTTTGTATCTTGGTGCTCTTCAGTTCAGTTCAGTTGCTCAGTCGTGTCTGACTCTTTGCGACCCCATGGACTACAGCATGCCAGGCTTCCCTGTCCATGACCAACTCCTAGAATTTACTCAAATGCATTTCCATTGAGTTGGTGATGCCATCCAACCATCTCATCCTCTGTCATAACTTTCTCTTCCCACTTTCAATCTTTTTCAGCATCAGAGTCTATTCCAATGAGTTGGTTCTTCACATCAGGTGGCCAAAGTATTGGAGTTTCAGCTTTATCATCAGTCCCTCCAATGAATATTCAGGACTGATTTCCCTTAGGATTGACTGGTTGGATCTCCTTGTTGTCCAAGGGACTCTCAAGAGTCTTCTCCAACACCACAGTTCAAAGGCATCAATTCTTTGGTGCTCAGCTTTCTTTACAGTCCAACTCTCACATCCATGCATGACTACTGGAAAAATGCTAGTTTGACTACTCAGATCTTTGTTAGCCAAGTAATGTCTCTGCTTTTTAATATGCTGTCTACATTGGTTATAGCTTTTCTTCCAAGGAGCAAGTGTCTTTTAATTTCATGGCTGCAGTCACCATCTGCAATGATTTTGGACCCCCCCCCCCCAAAAAAAAATAATAAAGTCTATCACTGTTTCCGTTGTTTCCTCATCTATCTGCCATAAAGTGATGGGACCAGATGCCACTATCTTAGTTTTCTGAATGTTGCTCTTCTGTTGGGTTTCAGTATTTTTTTTGCTGGATTTACCTTTTTATTATCATGTAATGCTCTTCTACGTCATTTCTTACAGTCTTTGTTTAAAGTCTATTTTTGTCTAATATGAGAATAGCTACTGCAGTTTTCTTTTAATTTCTATGTGCATGAAATATATTTTTTCCATTCCTTCATTTTCTGTCTGGGTGTGTCCTTTCTTATAAAGTGAGTCTTTTGTTGGCAGCAAATAGATAGGTCCTGTTTTTTATCCATTTTTCCACTCCATCTTTTGATTAGTTCCTTTAGTTTGTTTGCATTTTAAGTAATTGCTGATGGGTATGTACTTTTGGGGGATTCCCTGGTAGCTCAACTAGTAAAGAATCCATCTGCAATGCAGGAAACTGCAGTTCAATTCCTGGATCAGGAAGATCCCCTGAAGAAGGGACAGGCTACCCACTCCAGTATTCTTGGATTCCCCTGCTGGCTCAGACAGTAAAGAATCTGCCTTCAATGTGGGAAACCTGGGTTTGATCCCTGGTATGGGAAAATCCCCTGGAGTAGGACATGGCAACCCTCTCTAGTATTCTTGCCTGGAAAATCCCCATGGACAGAGGAGCCTGGCAGGCTATAGTCCTTGAGGTCACAAAGAGTCAGACATGACTAAGAATACACACACACACACACGTATTTATTGTGATTCTGTTATCTTTTTTCTTTTTCTCTCTTTCCTTGTGTATTGGATTCTTTCTTTAGTGTTATATTTAGATTTCTTTCTCATTTTCCTTTGTATACTTGCAATAATTTTTTGACCTCCTTGGGTTACTGTGAAATTTACATATAACATTCTTGTGAGTGTTGCTTATTTTAAGTTGGTAGCAACTTAAATTTAAACACATTTCAAAACTTTGTCTTTCTACTCTCTCCCCAGCACATACACATTTTATATTTTTGATGATACATTTTACATCTTTATTTTATGTGTCTTTTAATTATTGTAATTTTAGCTAATTTTACTACTTTTTTTCTTGTAATTCTTATATCTACCTTATTAACAATTATTTTATGAACTTTGCTATATATTTACCTTTTCCAATAAGGTATTTTTTTTCTTTCATATATTTTCATATTAACTAATGTCATTTCCTTTGAACTTAAAGAAATCCCTTTAATATTTCTTGCAGGACCAGTTTAGTGGTGATGAAATCCTTTAGTTTTTGCTTAGCTGGTACAGCCTTGATCTCTCCTTCAATTCTGAATGTTAACTTTGCTGGGTAGAGAATTTGGGGTTGAAAGTTTTTTCTCTTTCTGCATGATGGATATAGCACACCACTTCCTACTAGCATGTAAGGTTCTTACTGAAAAATCTACAAATATTCTTATGGGATTTCCCTTGTAAGCATAAAGTTGTGTTCTCTTGCTGCTTTTAGAAGTTTCTCTTTATCCTTAACTTTTACAATTTTAATTGTATCTTCATACGTGTCTTTTTTGATTCATGCTATTTGCAACTCTGCAAAGAGTTGACTCATTGGAAAAGACCCTGATGCTGTGGAGGATTGGGGGCAGAAGGAGAAGGGGGACAACAGAGAATGAGATGGCTGGATGGCATCACCGACTCGATGCACATGAGTCTGGGTGAACTTCGGGAGTTGGTGATGGACAGGGAGGCCTGGTGTGCTGCGATTCATGGGGTCGCAAAGAGTCGGACACAACTGAGCGACTGAACTGAACTGAACTGGGCTTTCTGGACCTGATGTCTGTTTTCTTCCCTGGATTAGAGAATTTTCAGCCACTATTTCCCTAAATAATATTTCTGGCTCTTTTTCTCACTTTTCTTTCTGGGACCCCAATAATAATATAAATATTATCCTGATCATTGTTGTTTCAAAAGTCCCTATTTTCTTTTTTTAAAATTCTTCTTTCATTTTGCAGCTCTGACTGAGTTCCATTGTTTTGTCTTCCAGCTGAGTGATCTGTCCTCTCTAGTGTTTAATCCCTCTAGTGAACTCTTCTGGTCTGTTATACCTTCTCTTGATACCTTCTTATATTCTCTGTCTCTTTGTTGAGGCTTTCATTCTGTTCAGTCGTTGTTTTTCCACATTCAGTGAAGCATCATTCTTGACCATTACTTTTAAATCTTTATCAGCGGATTGCTTACCTCTGTTGCTTTTAGTTCTTTTCTGAGATTTTTGTTTTGTTCTTTCAGTTTGAACATAATCCTCTTTCTCCTCAATTTGTCTAATTTTCTATTTTTATAGATTGGGTTAACTATCTCTCCCAGTCTTAAAGGAGTGGTCTTATTTATGAGATACTGTGAGGCTCAGACATACAATCCTGCCTCAGACAAACAACTCCAGAGCCAGATATCAAGGAGTGTCACCTATGTGGACTCTGCATCTTCCTCCTTTGGTGGAGCCCAGTGGTGGCTGCTATGGGATGCTTTTATGTGGGATTTGCCCTTGGAATAGCTGAGGGTCTTGTGGCTTCTGTGGGACACTGGTGAAGAGGACTCTTCCTTACATTTTTTCTGAAGTCTGACTTAGGTGCTAGGAGAGAAAGGACTCTCAGTGGGTCCATGCCCACTGTCTCTAACAGTTTATGGAGAGAATTCCAAAATACTGCTTTTCAATGCTGACATTATCAAGGTAGTCTGGGATCACAAAATGGTCTCCATCAGTATCTCAGTCCCCAGGGAGCATCCCACCTAGTTTCCTCCTCCCTGACATAAAATTCAGGATTAGGAAGTGGGTCCCCTTTACCTATAGTTCATGTGTTTGGTGCTGATTTTCAGATCAAGTTAGTCTGTGGACAAGCCCTTTAACAAAAGGTTTTTCATTCCCTAGGGTTCTGTTTTTCATTCCCTAGGCCTCTGACTGTGTGGATCACAATAAACTGTGCAAAATTATGAAAGAGATGGGAACACCAGACCACCTGACCTGCCTCTTGAGAAATGTGTATGCAGGTCAGGAAGCAACAGTTAGAACTGGGCATGGAACAACAGACTGGTTCCAAATAGGAAAAGGAGTAGGTCAAGGCTGTATATTGTCACCCTGCTTATTTAACTTCTATGCAGAGTACATCATGAGAAACGCTGGGCTGGAAGAAGCACAAGCTGGAATCAAGATTATTGAGAGAAATACCGATAAACTCAGATATGCAGATGACATCAACCTTATGGCAGAAAGTGAAGAAGAACTAAAGAGCCTCTTGATGAAAGTGAAAGAGGAGAGTGAAAAAGTTGGCTTAAAGTTCAACATTCAGAAAACGAAGATCATGGCATCTGGTCCCATCACTTCATGGGGAGTAGATGGGGAAACAGTGGAAACGGTGTCAGACTTTATTTTGGGGGGCTCCAAAATCACTGCTGATGGTGATTGCAGCCATGAAATTAAAAGACACTTACTCCTTGGAAGGAAAGTTATGACCAGCCTAGATAGCATATTCAAAAGCAGAGACATTACTTTGCCAACAATGGTCCGTCTAGTCAAGGCTACGGTTTTTCCAGTGGTCATGTATGGATGTGAGAGTTGGACTGTGAAGAGAGCTGAGCGCCGAAGAATTGATGCTTTTGAGCTTTGGTGTTGGAGAAGACTCTAGAGAGTCCCTTGGACTGCAAGGAGATCCAACCAGTCCATCCTAAAGGAGATCAGTTCTGGGTGTTCTTTGGAAGGAATGATGCTAAAGCTGAAACTCCAATACTTGGCCACCTCATGCAAAAAGTTGACTCATTGGAAAAGACTCTGATGCTGTGAGGGATTGGAGGCAGGAGGAGAAGGGGACAACAGAGGATGAGATGGCTGGATGGCATCACCAACCTGATGGATGTGAGTTTGGGTGAACTTCAGGAGTTGGTGATGGACAGAGAGGCCTGGCGTGCTGCAGTTCATGGGGTCGCAAAGAGTCAGACACGACTGAGCAACTGAACTGAACTGAGGGTTCAGTAGTTTTCTTGCACATACTTCTCATTGGTTTTCAAAGCCAGATATTTTGTGGGCTTTTTTCTCCTGTGCAGGATCTCAGGGTTGGGAGGGTTAATATGGAGCTTGATCCCTGTTTCTTGGGTTAAAGATCCAGTTGTTTGTGATTCTTCCCAATTGTGGTTTTCTGAAATGATTTTTTTCCGCTTGATGAAATTGTATCTCTACTCATCTTAAAACTGTCCTTTTACACTTTGTTGTGGAGTCTTCGTACACCCAGTGTTCAGGTCCCTTTTCATAAGATTTATTCCACATGTTGTTGTAGAGTTGATGTGTATCTGAGAGGACGTATCTTCCCACATTGTTATTTTGAACTCTGTCTCTCTTTTTTTAATATATACAAAATAAAGAGAATAGTAAAATGAACCTCCCGTATATCTCAACCAGTTTCATCAATTATACTAATATTTTTGTTTTGTCTGTATATCCCCTCACACTCCTTATAACCATATTTTTTCAGATAAAATTTTTATAAACTGAAACAGATACATCTTAATGGGCGAAAGAATACAGCCATGTACTTTCCATTCCTATTTAGTATAAGAACATTCCCATCATTTCCAAAAGTTCTCTGGGTCACTTCAGAGTAACTCTTCATCACCAAACCTAGCTAACCACCAGTCTCAAGATTGGTACAGAATTTTAAAAATTCATTTAAATGGAAACATGAAGTATATATTCTATTGTGTGCAGATTATTTTGCTCAATATAATGTCTGTGATATTTATTTATGGTTGCAGTTATTAGTATTTCATTCCCTTTTATTTCTGGGAAGCATGCCACAATTTTATGTAGGTTTAAGTACTTTTTTTTTTTTTAAACAAAAATGTTGATGCACTTTGCTACAATGTATAATCTAAATCGACTGTTCAAACAAATGCTTGGCCTTCTTGTAAGATAGTTCTGCTCAGTGAGCCTTTGCATATCCAAATATTTATTGATTATTGTAGAATCAGAGAAGAGAGTAAAAGTTTTAAAATAATCCTTGTCCCTGTAATACAGAAGATGATTCATCATTCTTTTTAATATAAATGAGGATTTAGCTTCATTTGGCATGTTAATTAACTACTCTGACTCTTATTCTCTTCACAATAAAAAGCATTACACTAATACGTATCTCACAAGATTGTTTTTAAGAGGATGCAAAATTCTGGTCTGTACCTCATAATTAAAGAGAAACTCTGAGGAAGTGTCCCAATTATCTCTGTTCTAACACATTTTTAGTAATTCTGATACAACTGAATTTTGAGAGTCACTGAGCCGGAGAACCTTTACATCCTTTATCTACCACATCTGAGTTGGACCACTGTGGCTATTGACCTAAATTTTGTGGCACCATGATACTGTTCTTTCACATCATCTTGTATTGCTGCCTACACACCAGTCAGGACTGGGGAACAATGAATTCCTGATCCTCAATCAAATTTTTGTACTCAACAGGCTATTAGTAAATATTTGTTGAGTGAACAAGTTATTCTTTTTTTTTTTTAAGTTTTTATTGAAGTATAATTGATTTATATAGCTGTGTTAATTTCAAGTATACAACAAAGTGAATTATATATATATATATATATATCTCCATTCTTTTTCAGATTCTCTTCTCATATGGTTTATTACAGAATATTGAGTAGAGTCATTTTGCTATACAGTAGGTCCTTGTTAGTTATCTATTGTTTATATAGTAGTGTGTATATGTCAGTCTCAATCTCCTTATTTATTACTTCATCCTGTGTTTCACCTTTGGTAACCATAAGTTTGATCTTCAGGTGTGTGAGTCTGCTTTGTTTTGTAAATAAGTTCATTTTATCATTTTTATTAGGTTCCTCAAATAAATTAGATCACATGATTTTAGTCTTTCTCTGTCTCACTTTACTTATTATGATAATCTCTAGGTCCCTGATTGCTTGTCTGATGATTCTGATCCTAGGTTTTATCCTAATTTTAATTAACCTAATTAAAACTCCTTTTTTTTTAAGAAAAAGCACTTGCATACAGTTTTTCCTCCTTAAATGCTTTTGTCAACTCTCTCACATCTCTTTTACCACTCAAAATATCAGAGATTGCATTGATTCAAACATCTTTGAAATTACATATAAGATATTAGGATATCAGAATCTAATCTAATCTCTTATTCCTTTGATAATTTATTAAATATTTCAAAGATTAAGTGTTCAAACTATCAGACTTTATCATAAGTGCTTCCACCAACTTGTCAGGAGTGTTTTAATGCATTAAACTGTAATTCAAGCAAAGTTCATTCCCTAAAACTATATACTTTTAAAATTCTAAGAGGCTTTAGGGTATAAGTAGCACAGTTTTATTCTCAAAATTGAGGCAAAAGAAACTTGATCACATTATCTAGGGACTCAGATAAATGAGGCATAAGAACTGACATTTACAGTAACTGGTTATTTTTATAATATCTGTGGTTAGTTATAATAAAAAATGTGCTTGTCTTAAAATCATTAATTGGGGGCATAAGGTTTGGCTTGAAATGGAGGGAATCAAAAAGCTATGGGGTGAGCTTTAAAATAGAGAAGTGAGAAATTGATATCATTAAGGAGTATTCCATTTTCATTATGTTGAAAGAAAGAAAAGAAAATCCTATCCCAATTTCTAAGTATTAAGATTATCTGACATCTGAAAGACTAGAAATAGTATTAAGAATTAGAAATCTGTTTTCTTTCCATATTATTTCCCTTAACAATGTAGCTTCTGAAAACTCTGTAAGCCATAAAGTTGATTTTAAATTTATTATCATCTCCAGATAACTGCCTGGTTAATCTCTGGACTACTACTTAATTGAAACACAAGATACTTCTTTTTATCTGGATTTAGACTTGGTTCTCCTTACACCTTATTTCCTAAAATCTATCCTGATTTAAAGCTTTATATCTGTGCCATGTTCTCTATTAGTTATAATCCTGTTTTGCTTTTCTTTTTGTTTTAAATTCTGGAGAGGAAAATCGTTTCAGTCATTTTACTCTAGTGAAGTGTATCAAACCACACAGTTTATTTAATATTCCCAGTGTTACAATTCAGTGGATCTGCGTGTTGTTTACCTGCTCTCTGCTCAACATCACCTCTGCCGACCAAAACCATTCAAAGAATAAAGAATATCACTGTAATTCGTGACAAGTCTTCACCAGATGTTCTTGGTCCAGTTACCTGGACAAATGTTGAAAGACTGACTTGAGTTGGCACTAAATCAACTGAGACAATGTTGAACCAGAAAAGCAAAAATATAAATATGTGCCTAGTTGTCAAAGCAGAGTGTTAGATATTCACAGCATAAAATGCCTTGTCACTTAGTTGGCAAAAAATAAAAGTGTCTGTATTCTTACTATTTTACTGTGACTGGTGGTTCTTGTACATTTCCTAAAGTCTTCCTATTTAACATGACATATTATTCAGCTTGATTCTTAGATCCACTCAAAGAGTGCCTCATTATTAAACAATGTGAATTTTTTTAAGAAGTTTAATTTGCAACATATTGAAAAAATAGACTATTTAAATTCAAGCTACTCCTTTAAAAAAATCTAAAGTTTATTTAATACAATGGTAATATAAGTTTCCATGGATTTCTTGGTTCCACAAAATTGAAAATTTCCAACTGTTTGTCGAAAAGTCTAAGATTATAGTTTTCAGAGACATTTTTGATTGATTATTATTCTTAGGAAATTAGTCTACTGTGTAATACTCAGAATGTTCTTTACGTATTATTGTACTCAGAACTTTCTATTTTAAATTAACACACATTCTGTCAATAGAGACAATCAGGTTTTTTTGTCTTTTTGCTTTAAAAATCAGTTTTCACAAAAATTGGTGATTCTAAGAGGATAATACAGTCCACTGCTTTAAAAAATAATTTACAAATACGTTTCTGTTACACTGCATATAAGAAGTTAATTTAAACAGTGATTGAATTAGTTTGACATGTTTTTGGTACTTATTCTTTACAACGTCTTTCAACAGGACAGCTTTTACTGGCCCAACTTGATAGGCAAATAAACTGATCCTTAGAGAAACTTGGCCTCAATCAATGATTTGACTAACATAATCACCTTAAAATCCAAGGTTATCTAACTTCTAACATAATGGGAATTCCACTGTATAATTTGGCATCAGCTATTAAACTTAGGCAAATGATATTTGCAGTTTGGTGTGATATCAGATCTATGATTCAAATTCAGTGATGAACAAAGTTTGTCTTTGTTTTCCTGACACATTCAACATATGCTTGGGGGGGTAATGTTGAAGTTGAAATATAAAATATGACAGTAAAATTATAAAACTTATCTACAGGTTTAGACTGTATCAATATAACCTCAGAACAAACTTAGATTAAATTGTTTGTAGTTGCCAGTTGTCTTCCAGAGTAGTTTTGTACACTTATCTATAAAAATGGAAATTGCATATTATAAACTAAATAAATTGAACAATGAATCAACTAAACAAAGAAAGTAAGGACAATCAACAACAACAAGAACAAAAGACCCTAAGTTTTATTTTTCAACCATTAATATATGTGAATTATTTTAGAGGAATATATTCACAACTTGTCATTTTATGAACTTTATTAGACTTTATAGTTGATAGCTTTAAATTGTAAAATAGAAGCATCATATTAGGTTTCTCAAAGATTCAAATTGTTGTTACTATCATGAGTACAACCCACCTTTTCAAGGAACTTAATAGCTGAGCATAGAGGATATAAAAGAATAGAAGTAAACCTGAGAAATAATATACCATGCTGATCATAACACTTAAGTTCACCCTTTCCAGCCAATGTTCATGCTTTTTTTATCTGCTGTGGTCAGAGTCTATAAACTATGGTATGAAGAGATTTTCCTACTGACAAAATTAAATATTTTTTAGAGAAAATATCATTAATATAACTAATGTTATATGTGAAATTATAAAGGTCAATATAGTCTAGTTTTGCATTCAATACTGAACAATTAAGGGAACATAAAAACAATAGCAGTCTTTTTTTTTTCCCCCTTAACACTACTTATTATCAATTTATCTATACTGAAACTTAGGTGGTTTCTGTAATTTGACTATTATAAATATTGCTGCAATGAGCATAGGAATAGAAATCTCTTTTCAAAATAATGCTTTGTTGCCTTGTGATATATATACAGAAGTGAGATTGCTGTGTCAGATGGTCATTGTATTTTTAATTTTTTAGGGGCCTCCATATTGTTTCTTATAGTGGCTGAATCAGTTAACATTTGCGCTAACAGTATATGAGAGTTGCCTTTTCTCCACATCCTCATCAACACATTTATTTTCTTTTTGATAATAGCCATTCTAGCAGGTATGAGATGATATCATATTTGTGGTTTTGATTTACATTTCCCTAATAATTAATGATGCTGAGCATCTTGCCCTATACCTATTGATCTCACGCCTGTCTTCTTTAGAAAAGTGTCTCTTGACGTCTTCTATCATTTTTAGTCAGACTTTTTTTTTTATTTGCTGTTGAATTGTATGAGTTCCTTATATATTTTGAATATTCACTCCTTACCAGATCAGATCAGATCAGATCAGTTGCTCAATCGTGTCCGACTCTTTGCAACCCCATGAATCACAGCACGCCAGGCTTCCCTGTCCCTCACCAATATGTTTTTAAATACTTCTCCTATTCAATACATAGCCTTTTCATTAGTTGGCAGATTTCTTTTGCTGTGCAAGGCTTTTTAATTTGATGTACTTCCATTTCTTTATTTTTGTTTTCATTGCCTTTGCTTTCAGTGTCAAATCTGAAAAATCAGTGTGAAGACCACTGTAAAGAGATTTACCTGCTATGTGTTCTTCTAACTGTTGTACATTTTCATGTCTTGTGTTCAAGTCTTTTTTAAAATTTTCAGTTAACTTTTGTGGGTGGTGCTTACAGCAAAAGTCCAGTTTCATTCTTTTGTATATCGATATCTAATTTTCCCAGCACCACTTATTGGGAAGACTACCCTTCCCCCATTGTTATTCTTGGCTCCATTGTTATAAATTGACTTTATAGATGTGTGCTTATTTCTGGATTCTCTATTCTGTCCCATTGATTTAAGTATCTAATTTTATGCCAGTATCATACTGTATTGATTATTATGGCTTTGTAGTATAGTTTGAAATCAGAGCATATGATACCTCCAGGATTGCTTTTCTTTATAAAAGATTGCTTTGATTATTTGGGATTATTTGTGGTACCATGCAAATTTTACTGTTCTTTCTTCTATTTCTGTGAAAAAATGCCATTAGAATTTTTATAGGAATTTTTACAGGGATTGCATTGAATCTGTAGATTGCTTTGGGTATTGTGGATATTTTAGCAATACTAATTATTCTAATCCAAGAAAGTGGGTTAACTTTTTATTGATTTGTGTCTTTTTATATTTCTTTCCATTCCTTTTATCAGTGCCTGATAGCTTTCAGAATATAGATCTTTATTTCTAAGTGTTTATTTTATTTTTGAAGCTTTATAAATGAAATTTTTCTTTCCAGTAGTTTATTGGTAGTGTGTAGAAACACAACTGATTTTTCAGTATTCATTTTATATTCTATAACTTTATTGAATAACTTTAGTTATTGTAAGAGTATTTTGGAGAAGTTTTAAGGGATAGATATAGATATATCATATGATCTGCAACAGGCCTTCCCTGGTGGCTCGGCAGTAAAGAACATGCCTTCCAATGCAGAAGACATGGACTTGATCCCTGGGTCAGGAAGATTCCTTGGAAAAGGAAATGGCAACCCATTCCAGTATTCTTGCCTGGGAAATCCCTTGAACAGAGGAGCCTGGAGGGCTACAATCCATGGGATAGAAAAAAGTCAGACATGACTGAAGTGACTTAGCACAGTACACATCTGTAATAGAGACACTTATACTTCTTTCTCTCTGATCCAGATTCTTTGATTTATCTTTCTTGCCTAATTTCTTTGGAAAGGACTTCAAGTGACTATTTTGACTAAAAGTGGAGAAAGTAAACTAGAGGTACTATTTTTTTTTTTTTTTTTTAAATTTAGCTGTTATTCTAAAAATTTGTATTGATTCTTAGGGATTGCCAATGGTTGGGCTCTCCAGAAGCAGGTACTGACAGAGCATTTATGTATGTGGCAGAATAGTTACTAGAGATGAACACTTGTGGGAAAGAGGGGGATGCAGGGGGGATGGGGCTGAGGGGAATGTGGACTGAACAGTAGTGCCACCACTGGGAATAGATGGTCTATCAGGACTGACCATTAGTGGATCAAATGCACAGACCCATATGCCTCTTTTGAAATCAGTCTTTGGATGTGTGTGCTTCCCCAAGAATGGTATTCCACTTGGCAAAGTGATTCCTGTGACTAAGGACAACTTCGAAGTCTTAACAGCTGGTGGCTGTATGTTCATAGCCCTCATAGCAGCAGGTTGACAGAATGTTCCTTGACAGGATAGAACATTACCATGGAACATCTGGAGAGGACATTACTATGTCCACCACAGAAATCTGGCTTTAATTCCATTCGTGGTCATGAGTTAGAAGCGCTAGAGCTACACTGCATATTATAGCAGCCAATAGCCCTGTATGGCCATTTAATTTTAAATTAAACTAATTAAAATTAAATAAAACATAAAATGTAGTCATAGTGTTTTTATCTCACATGCTCGGTAGCCACATGTGGCTATTATAAAGGACTTCCATCATTAAGGAGCAGCCTACTGGATGAACACTACAGAGTAAATTGCTAAAACAATGTGATTTTATACGAAGTCTGGTGGTTATCTTCTGTTTTAGATCATCCATGAGACTGTTTCTGTATATAATCTTGAAGATTGTTTGTCGTTTTTACCACTTGAATTATTTAAAATCTATTTACAAAGCAGACTCTAAGAACCACATGTTGGGGATGCTTCATGAATTCTTTTATGGTTTAGTGTTGAACCAAAACATAGTTGAGTGCTCCTAAAGTAAACATTTTCTACTTCCAGTATTCTCTGAAGAGTTTTTGAATTTTAAGTATGTAAAAATAAATCTTGTAATGCTACTTTAAAGTGTTATTGCATTTGCTTCAAACTGCTGGCATTGTAAATTTCAGTCCCATATGATTTCATTTGAAGGATGCATCTTGGATGAAAAAAAAAATGTGCTCTACTTGTGTTTTGCCTATCAACAGCCACTTGGCCCTAAATTTTTCAGTGAGAATTGAAAAATTAAATCTTTGGAATATTATGTTTTTCTGAGAGATAACCTTCTCAGTGTCAGACTTTTGAGGAGTATAAATGTGGACTGCTTAAAAACCTGACTTTGGAACCTCTTTTGCATGTAAAACTAGCTCTGTCTGGTGGAAATAAGTCAGGTAATGATCCTTCTTTTCTAGATACCTGAGTAACATGAAGCAATACCACCTGAATATCCACAAAGATTGTGACTTATGGGCTTACACCCCTATAGGATTAGGGAATACCCTCATAGCTTCCTATTAAGCATAGGAGTTCCTGCAAGCCTTTCTTCTCGTTTCTCCCTACCCTTCTCATTAATTCCTCAGGCTTTGGATTTGATAATATTAAAAAAGTATACTTAGTAAATGTTAAGAAAATGGAGGGTTAAGCTATTCATTTTTTTTTTTTTACTATAAAACTTTTAAACCTACTGTTATTGTAATATGTTTTACAAAATTCCAAAAATGCTCTAGTCAAGAAAGTTTCTAAAATGTATTTGACCATATAGATCATTTTTGAGAGGAGCATCTGGCAAGACTATTATTTAGTCAAATCTTCAGTGGAATCACTGGCCTGAAGCACCCACCCCTTCCCCTTCCTGCCACAAATCCTTCCTCAGTTTTATGTTCTTACCTAGAGATGTATGGCTTGTATCTCAGCTTTTGCAGACTTTGTAGCTTAGGATACAGTGTAAAAAGGAATACAGAAAGTAGGAAAGGGCAGGGCTGATTATGTCACCTGTGATGGCAAAGTTAACACCTGCAGCTACACCTGCTTCTGAGTCAGCAGGATACAAAACAACAAGCAACACAAAAATAATCTGGCTGATGGTTTAACAATTAAAGTTGTAATTAGATTTGCAATTGAATTTTTGGTATAGTCTAGAGCTGGGAAAATCAGTGTATCCCAACTAAGCTTTTACTCAGCATGATATGTTCTGGTTCATTGCTAACCACATTAAAAAATCTGTTTTTTAAAACACAAATTCGAACAAAACTTGTAAACATTCTTCTCTAACCAGTCCCTCAGGTGATTTTTTCCCATTTCAGTGACAAAATAGAAAATGCAATTTTATCTTGGGAAAAATGATCAAGTGACAGTTTTTAAGATAATCCAGATGTATACATTTTCATGCAATAGTCTAAAAAGATAATGTGTTTTTTAAGGCAATTATTTCAGAACATATCTTATTGACATATTCATCTGATCTATGAACATACTTGAGTTGCTACCATGGTATCTCTGTGAAGTCTTAGTCATTTAAATATTCAGAGAAAGTTTTGATGAGTATTAAATCAAGTAAGCACAGGCCAGTTCACTATTTAGTAACCTTAGTGATACTGGTTTTCCTAGGATGCTTCTAGTATACTAGTGAAAACTGGATAAAACCAAGAAACTTTCTTTAGACTCAGGGTAATTATATCATACATAGACCAACCAGGGTCTATGAGAATAAAAGGGGTTGCTATGAATAACTATGTAAGGCAACAGGTATTTACTGGGTGTCGTGATGACTTTGGGTTTCCCAGGTGGTGCTGTGGTAAAGAATCTGTCTGCCAACACAAGAGATGCAAGAGATGTGGGTTCGATCCCTGGGTCAGAAAGATCTGGAGTAGGAAATGGCAACCCACTCTGGTATTCTTACCTGGAAAATTTCATGGACAAAGGAGCTTGGTGGGCTAGAGTCCACAGCGTTACAGAGTTGGACACAACTAAGCATGCATGCTTTTTTTAAAAATGATGACTATTTAGATTAAAACTGAGATTTTCCAATATACTTGATGATAGAATCCAGGTGAGAGAGAGATATATATTTATATATATATTATAAATTATATATTATATATAATATATATATATTTATATTTAAATATATATTTAAATTTATATATAAAAATATATATATATTTAGTTAGTTAGTTAGTTGAGAGGTGTTACAGCCTGAAACATATCCCCACCCCCCAAATTCTTATGATGAAGTACTAACTCCTAGTAAGATATAGTACTTCAGAATGTATTTAGAGACCGGGTCTTCAAAGGGGTAACTAAGTTATAATGAGGGTACTAGGGTGGACCCAAATGCAATATGCTTCATGTTCTTCTAAAAAGAGGAGATAGGACACAAACAAGCACAGAAGACACAGGAAGCAGATGGCCATCGACAAGCTAAGGAGAGAAGGCTCTGAAGAAATCAACCCTGCAGATACCTTGATCTTCAACTTCTAGCCTATAAAACCATGAGAATATATAACCTTCTGCTGTTTAAGTCACTCAGTCTATGATATTTTGTTATTGCAACCCTAGCAATACAAGGGGAAGTTGAGAAAAATCTTTTTTGATTTTATCATGAAAAATGAACAGAGGTAAGAGATACAATTTCCACATGCCACAATTGTTATCATCTTCAAGAAGATAAACAAAAAATGCAGAATTCAACATCTATTACAGTAGCTCATTAGTCTCTGTTCCTAATTAGATGTAAGTTACTTTTTTCTACAATTGCACTCATCTCACATGCTAGCAAAGTAATGCTTGAAATTCTCCAAGCCAGACTTCAACAGTACCTGAACTGTGAACTTGCAATTCAAGCTGGATTTAGAAAAGGCAGAGCAACCAGAGATCAAATTGCAAACATCAAAAAAGCGCTAGAGTTCCAGAAAAACATCTACTTCTGCTTTATTGACTATGCCAAAGCCTTTGACTGTGTGGATCACAACAAACTGGAAAATTCTTCAAGATATGGGAATACCTGACCCACCTCCTGAGAAATCTGTATGCAGGTCAAGAAGCAACAGTTAGAAATGGATATGGAACAACAGACTGGTTCCAAATTGGGAAAGGAGTACGTCAAGGCAGTATATTTTCACCTGGCTTGTTTAACTTACATGCAGAGTATATCATGCAAAATGCCAGGCTGGATGAAGCACAAGCTGGAATCAGGATTGCCAGGACAAATATGAATAACCTCAGATATGCAGATGACACCACCCTTATGGCAGAATGTGAAGAGGAACTTAAGAGCCTCTTGAATAAAGTAAAAAAGGAGAGTGAAAAAGTTGGCTGAAAGCTCAGCATTCAGAAAACTAAGATCGTGGCATCCAGTCCCATCACTTCATGGGAAATAGATGGTAAAACAGTGACAAAGTTTATTTTTCTGGGCTCCAAAATCACTGCAGATGGTGACTGCAGCCATGAAATTAAAGGACATTTGCTCCTTGGAAGAAAAGTTATGACCAACCTAGGGAGCATATTAAAAAGCAGAGACATTATTTTGCCAACAAAGGTCTGTCTAGTCAAAGCTATGGTTTTTCCAGTAGTCATGTACGGATATGAGAGTTGGACTATAAAGAAAGCTAAGAGCTGAAGAATTGATGCTTTTGAACTGTGGTGTTGGAGAAGACTCTTGAGAATCCATTGGACAGCAAGGAGATCAACCAGTCCATCCTAAAGGAAATCAGTCCTGAATATTCATTGGAAGGACTGATGTTGAAACTGAAACTCTTTGGCCATGTGATGCGAAGAACTGACTCCTTGGAAAAGATCCTTATGTTGGGAAAGACTGAAGGCAGAAGGAGAAGGGGATGGCGGAGGATGAGATGTTTGGATGACATCACTAATTCAATGGACCTGAGTTTCAGTAAGCTCCAGGAGATGGTGATGGACAGGGAAGCCTGGTATGCTGCAGTCCATGGGGTCACAAAGAGTCTGACACAACTGAGCAACTGAATTGAACTGAACATTTTTCAGCTTATGACTTGATAATGTTATCACTTGAACAAATTCATATAACTGGGAAGAGCCTAGTACCCCAGCCTTGACCTTAGCCCTTATGAGAGAAGGGTGTAGAATCCTGCCTAAAAGCTATTCCTGGTTCTTCATAAACAAAACTGGCCTTTCACTGCCCCTGCACTTGTAACACATATAATGAGTTTTTGGATTCACAAAGGTATGTGAGAAGTGTGATTCTATGTTGGGAGTTAGAGAAGGAAGAAACGTTCTTAAAAGAAAGAAGGGCGGGACAGCCTGTGTTCAGCTAACCCTAAGGGAGGACTCTTGAAAGAAAGTCCTATGATGGGAAAGACCTGGTTCATTTTTAAGCTAGTGATGATTAATCTTAAATTTTTCATGTTGTCCTTTTTTTGTTTGTGATTCTAAGCTTTCTTTCAAAGCCTGGTAAAGGCAACAGCTCTATATGGAATCCTATGGGCAGGTATGCAGAAAGGGAGCTTGGAAATTGGGGAACCTCAGGATTGGGGTTCTGCCAAAAAGTCCAGTCCCATGAAGAAATTAAAAATCATAATAGAGCCCCTGTTCTATAAGAACAGAGGTGCTGGGCAGGTTATCAATTTAGGAGAGGCAGAGAAATGGGCGGGCGGGGGGGAAGAGACTGAGTTCCTACAACTATTAATGATATGAAGAATTTTAGGTACCAGGTAAATCCCAAGCACTAAAACATGGACAGGAGTATAAGGCTTTTTGACTTCCCCTTAGATAAATTTCAGATCCATCTTATAACTGCTCTGGGGCTGAGATTTCAGGGTACTGTCAAGTCAACCGAGGTGAAGAGGGGGTTTGGTGGAAGAATCTGAGTCATTACCTCAGATACACTAGACAAGGTGATGCACAGAGGGGAGGGAAGGCAGCCCAGAACTGTGTTGGTGTTGTACAGATTGGAAGCCTGGTGACTAGAAAGAGGACAGGAGGAGTTTGAAAGATTCACTGACACAGAGCCTCGAGGAGAGCCCCGGGCAATACAGAGGGACCCGGAGGCACTGGGGCATGGTTGTGCTGGCAGGCTGGGCTGGCATACATTTCAAAGCCATTGTTCTGCACACTTCAGGAGAATGAAGTTAAATCTCAGAGTCAATGTTGCAAATAGTGACAGCCACATCACACATTGACTATAGTCACTAATCAAAAGATAGAGAGGCTGTGTGAACTGAGGGGGTTGGACTGAGGTATCTTCCAGCTTGGAAATGTCAGGTTCAGTTGGCTGAGTGTTATGTGAAAAGGTGCAGAGGTTCTGTGTTGTTTATTTTTTCTCTTTTTTTGTTTTTATCTTCACTGATACATGTGAATAATGAATCACAAATTTAGATTTCTCACACGGGAAAGAATCTTAGAGGTCAGGAATGCACTCTGTTCCATATAAAAATGAGAGAGCAACGGACTCATTTCTTCAGTTGCATGATCGCATACCTGAATCTCTAAACAATAACTTACATTTGCCTTTAATCCCTCATTGTGTATAGCTTTATGCTGTGCACATGCTGTTCTTGAGTAAAAGAGTGAATATTATTAATGGGAATGGGCATGATATATGTGACAATAATTATATGAGATGATTGATGACAGCTCTGAGAGTTATACTATCCTCTTTCCAAAAAATTGTAAATAATAACATAATTTAAAAATATAATAATTTTAGAAGATTTATGAATCGCTTTGAAAAAATATTTTTAGATAATTTCTCATAGACGAATGGAAACCAGATTAAGACTTTCTTTCTGGAGGTATGTATCTACTGCCTATCTGGTTAGACTCTATGTCCAGAAGTAAAAGAATAATATAATTTCAGGGATAACAATCTCTTGGGGGAAAAGATTTCAGAACTAATAAGGAAATGTTAAAATATGGACACTGACATGATATTTGATCAAAGAGTTATATCATTTTCTGAAAGAACTGTAACCCCAGCACATCACTATTTAAGTATTTGATTAAATTAGTAGACAATTATGTTTAGCTTTTTGTGAGTTTCAAATTTGTGGCATATGATGTTACACAATCCCTGCTAAATCTCTAATTCTTTTACTTTCTCTAAACTAGAACAAACCATAGGATAGAGATCATTTTTGGTAAATACAATTCAAAATATGTATTACCATGTAATACGCAGTTCATTGGGCTTCCCTGGTGGCTCAGATAGTAAAGAATTCACCTGCAATGCAGGACACCAAGGTTTGATCCCTGTGTCAGGAAGATCCCCTGGAGAAGGAAATGGCAACCCACTCCAGTATTCTTGCCTGGAGAAGTCCATGGGCAAAGGAAACTGATGGGTTACAGTTCATGGGGTCTCAAAGAGTTGTACACAACTGAGCAACCAACACTTTCACTTTCTTTCAGGTAATTCATTATAAGACATAGGAGAAATGCAGTAAAATTTGTAAATATGACAGCCTAAAATATTAAGCCTATCCTGTTACAAATAAGATATAATTAGGATTATTGTACATTGCATTTGAATATAATAGGGTAGATTATGATGACTCTTAGGGCACACTTTTCAGTGCAGGGATAGCCAGGTGACTTATATTAAAATGATGAACAAGGCCATGGATAAGTGAGCTGTGCAGAATCTAAATGTATGCTGTGTTTATTTCTCTCTTATGATAAAGCAGTTCTCAGTGTCTGGGGTAATGTACGCTGGTATTTTGACCTTCTCTTACTCAAGGAATTCCTTTTACAACCTAGAACAGGTGAACAATTCTGTCTTAGTTCTACATAAAGGAGGCAATCTAGGCAGGGAGATTAGGAGTAGCATTGTGCTAGTTTAGTTTCTTCAAGTGGCCCTTGGATTATGGAACCAAGCTCAATCACACTGTTCAAGATGCTTGTCAGCCAACTTTTGGGACTGCTGAAGTAAAGAAAAAGTACAAATATCCATGATCATGGATTCTTCCTTTTTTCAAGATGTATTTATATGCCCTGAGAGTGTCATCCTTTATAACCATTGCTCAAGTGAATATGATATGTGAAGCACATGAAGGCAAAAGAAGAGTCTTTATTCAAAAAGCTAAAGATCCAGAGTAGGCAGGCGTATTTTTCTATTTTTTTTCTATATACATTTTTTTTCACTGGCAATTAGTATGAATTCTTTATCAGTATTTGATTTACAAATGCTTTTTCCTATTCTGTACATTTTTTCACTGTCTTAATATTGTCCTTTGCACAAAAATTTACTTTTGATGGAATCCAATTTATGTTTTTTCCCTTTTTGACTACTATGCTTTTAGTGCCATATCTAAGAAACTATTGCCTAGTTCAAGGGTATGAAGATAAACACCCAAGTTTTCTTCTTAAGAGTGTTACAGTTTTAGCTGTCACATTCAGGTCTCTAATTAATTTGGGGTTAATTTTGGAATTGGTGTGATTTAGGGGTCCACATTTATTCTCATGTGTATATCCAGTTTTTCACTACGGTTTGTTGAGGACTGTTTTACCTGTGGAATGTCTTGGCATCCTTGTTGATAATAAATTATGCAGAAATATAAGGGTGTTTGTATGTATTCTCAATTGTGCATGTGTTGAACTATGTGTCTCTGCTTGTGCCAATACCATGGTCTCTTGATTACTGTAGGTTTTGTACTTTGTATCAGTCCTTTAGCTTTGTCCTTGTTTTGACTATTCTGGATACCTTATATTTCCAAATGAAGTTTGGACTAAATTTTGAAAAGTGCATAGAAGATGGTCAAATTTTTGGATGTAAGGTTTTGGGAAAGAGAAGTACCACTCCGCCATCCCTGGGATCCTCCAGGCAAGAATACTGGAGTGGGTTGCCGTTTCCTTCTCCAGTGCATGAAAGTGAAAAGTGAAAATGAAGTCACTCAGTCATGTCCGACTCCTAGTGACCCCATGGACTGCAGCCTACCAGGCCCCTCTGTCTATGGGATTTGCCAGGCAAGAGTACTGGAGTGGGGTGCCATCGCCTTCTTCGAAATATAAAAAGAAATACATCTAAATTCTATGCATAAGATAGATTCCAGGTAAAGAGATACACAAGCACTGAGATAAGTGAAACAGGTACTTTGTGACTGTGTATGGCTGGACCAGAGGATAAGGAGTTGAGAGATGAGGATGGAACAATAGATGGAGCCAGACCATAGTACATTTGATCCTAGAGGCAGTATTTTGTTCTCTAGACAATGGGGAGCTACGAAAGTTGATGGCAATCATTTTTTGTTGTTCCAAAATAAATACTTTTTCTTGCAAAATATTGGTATTCTCTTTGAATACGCACACACACACCCCTCCTATGTGTGTATGTTTAACAATACACAGGTCACATATAATATATACATAATGTATGGCAACACAGGTTTGAACTGCTCAGGTCCGTTTATATTGAATATGTGGATTTTTTTCAACAAATATGTATTAGTATATTATGTATTAAATATGTGTTACTATACAAATATGTAGTACTACACTGTCTCTGGTTGGTTGATTCCCCCGACACCAAACCACAGATACAGAGGACTGACTGTAAAATTATATGCAGATTTTCAACTGCATGGACAGAAGCAACACCCCTAACTCATACTTTGTTTTAGAATCAACTATAAATGCAGAGTTATTGATATATGGGGCTTCCCAGGTGGCACAGTGCTAAAGAATCTGCCTTCAAATGCAGGAGATGTGGGTTCGATCCCTGGGTAGGGAAGATTCCCTGGAGAAGGAAATGGCAACCTACTCCAGTATTTTTGCCTGGAAAATTTCATGGACAGAGAAGCCTGGTGGGCTAAATTCCATGGTGTTGCAAAGAGTTGGACATGACCAAGTGACTGAGCACATACACATTGATATAGAGAGATATTGTAAACTAACCCCACTTTCCCAAATAATACAGAGATCCTCTAAAGCAAAATAAGTCTCAGTAAGTGCTCTGGATATTTTGTGGTCAATTTCCCAAGATAGCCATTCAAACCAAACTGTAAGAGTGACTCTGACTTTACTAAATTATGCACACCAGGAAAGGCCAGAGAAATAATAATAAATTAATAGAAAAATATTTTCCATTCTATCTAAAGACTCTATGTTTTTTGTTTGTCTTCTGTTTTGGTGTTTAATCAAAACTTCACAGCTATTGTCGTCAGGTAGAGCTTTTCATCATGCCTGAGTTTAATCACCCTGGGTGAATGAAGCTGTGCCTTATACTTTAATCCCTTTGGAAAAGTCCAATACAATATGGAACCAATCAGTCACATGTATGTGTTTAGTACAAAGAAGCTGAGCACAGTATTTCTTGTGAATGCCCCAGATTGAACTACAGCTTTATAATTTTACCTACACATTTTCTATAATAAGTATGAAGGACTCTGGTATAATTGTGTTAATCATAAATAACAATCACTATTCTTTTTCAGTTTTGTCATGACAAATAACTTTCAAGGCAGGCATACCCTAAGGTATGTAGAATTTCTCCATTGTACAGATGAAAAAATTGAGATTGAATGAATTAGAACTCTGCTTCTCTCCACCAATGACCCATTTCCATATTATTTTTATTAACAAATTCTAGAGTCATTGAAGTTTGTTGTTGTGCTTGTGCTCAGTCGCTTAGTCATATCTAATTCTTTGTGACCTCATGGACTGTAGCCCTCTAGGCTCCTCTGTCCATGGACTCTTCCAGGCAAGAATACTGGAGCAGATTGCCACTTCCTACTCCAGAGGATCTTCCTGACCCAGGGATCGAAAATGTGTCTATTGTGTCTCTTGCATTGGCAGGTGATTCTTTACCACTCTGTCACTCCCGGGAAGCCACATTTCCATATTATTTTTCTTAACAAATTATAGAATCATTAGAGTACTTTGCTATAAATTACAATACCTGAAGTAATTTTCTAAAATGTTTTGATGATCCAATTGGACAACCCAAAACAACAAAAACTAAGGAAAGATTAAATTACAGAAATTAAGCAAGGAAAGGAAGACCCTTTTACAATCTAAGTTTCCACAGTGTTATTTAGTTCACTGAGCCACCTGATCTTTCAAGCATCTTGTATGATCTTTTCCACATCTGCCTGGAGGCTGCATGTGGTTGGTTAGGTTTCTCTCCTTTCCACTCATCAAACTGCAAACACATGGGCAGAAGAGATTGAAAAAATGGAATGTTAATGAAAATATGCAGTGTTAACAGTACTCTCTCTGTTAAAAAGTATTAACAATGGAAGGGGACCATAGAAGGGCAGGAAAGAGAGAGAATAACAAATTGAATGAGATGAGATAATAAATGGAACTCTATTAGAGTGACCTGCATTTTCATCTGTAAAAGGCAAGGGGAAGGTGATTAAACCAGTTTGGTTTAAAAAAAAAAAAAAAATTCCTTCTGTGCTGCAAGATTCCGGAGCTTATTTCAATTTTGGAGTAACTCTGTTTCTGTCTCATAAACCCAGTTCTGCACCAGCTTTAATACTGACAAGCTGTTATTTTCTCTGCCAGCCTCACTCATTATCATGAACTGCTTTTATAAAGTTGAGAAAATTTCCATTAGTGCTGAAGAAAAAGGTTGAAGTATTTACGTGTTGACGTCCAGGTGGATCGCATTATATTTGGCAGTTTCTCTGCCAAGTACATGAACATCAGCACTTCTCTTTGAGAAAAGGTTTTTTGATTTACTTAATCTGTTTCAACTTTGCAGTAGGCCTGGAATTCAGTAGTGGAAAGGGCAGGCAGCCATACCCAGTGTGTTTCATACAGTATGATGTCATTGGTCAAGTATGCTTACTCTGCCCAAAGCGACTCTGTAGCTGTGGTTATGAGAAATATGTCTTCTGCCAAACATTTTCCTTTCTTCCTTATTTCTCTTCTACTTTGAAGGGTTAACTTGAAGGTGGAAATAATTTCACCATGACTTATAGTTTTGGTAATGTTTACATCTTTGTACTTTAGTTTGTATTATTTACTCGATGATTATTGACATGTGAATCTATTGTGTAGATAAACTTAAAAAGCCTTTCCTGGCTTATCCAGAAATATTGGAGAAGTAGATATGGATAGTGTATTATTAATAATGGCAACATAATAAGCTAGATTTTTAAAATATATCAGCAGTTACTATTAATGAAAGTGAAAGTGTTAATGACTCTGTCGTATTCTACTCTTTCTGCCCTCATGGACTATAGCCCGTCAGGCTCCTCTGTCCATGAAATTATCCAGACAAGAATACTGGAATGGGTTGTCATTCCCTTCTCCAGGGGATCTTCCCAACCCAGGAATTGAACACAAGTCTCCTGTGTTGCAGGCAGATTCTTTACTGTCTGAAAAAAACCTCTCAATACATTATCTCATATTCATTTTTTATCCTTTAATATTCCAACAATTCAGAAAAACAGTTTCTTGAACACTTATTTTACACCAAGCACTGTAATAAATGTTGTACAAGTGTTTACTCTGAATTTCACAATTTATATTGTAGGTATTTTCATTACTATTGGTACTATTAATACCCACTTTATAGTTGAAAAAATTGAAGCAAAAAGAGATTAAATAGGTTTCTCCCAAATTACACAGGTAATAAGTGGAGAATTAGAGTTTGAATTTAAGTATTTTGAGTCCAAAATCTATGCCCTTATTCACTACATTATGTAGCCAAAGTAACTGGCTAGTCAGATAGCATTGCCAATATTCTGGAAAAAAAAAAAAGAAGAAATATACTGAAACTCAGGCATAGTTACTCAGTGAGTGACTTTCTGAAAGTACTAGTACTTCATCGATTCTGTTCTTCAATATTATACTCTATCATGATCAATTCTATAGCTGACCCTTAGAAAGTACTCAGTGAATGTTAATTTAAATATTATTAAAGAGATGTATGAGGGGGATTTAATTTTTTTTCTTTTAGTATATGTTTTAAAGAATTATTAGAATTATACGTAGATAGATTTTAAACTCAAAGAGTAAAGGAGAAAAAAATCCTCTAATAGTAGGAAAACAGAGATATGTTCCTAAAGAGACTTTTTTTCCTATACAATTTTTAAAGTCTAATTTCTATTTACAACTATTTAAAAATATTGGCTATATCCCCCATGTTGTACAATACATACTTGAGCCTATCTCACACCCAATAGTTTGTAACTTCCACTCCGCCACCCCTATATTGCTCCCCCCTCACTGGTAACCACTAGCTTTTGCTCTATATCTGTGAGGTGCTTCATTTTTGTTATATTCACTAGTTTGTTGTATTTTTTTTTTAGATTCCATATCTTAGCAAATCATATAGTATTTGTCTTCCTCTGTGTGATTTATTTTGCTTAGCATGATGTCTTCCGAGCCCATCCTTATGGCTGCAAATGGCATTATTTCATTCTCTTTTATGACTAAGTACTATTCCATTGTATATATTTACCATATTGTCTTTATCCATTTATCTGTTGGTGAATGGATAAAACACCCAAGTGTCGTTTCCATGTCTTGGGAATGGTATATAATGCTGTCATTATTGGGGTATATGCATCTCTTCAAATATATCAGGGTATTTAAAATACCTTCTGATATATCTTCTTTTTGAGGTCTGTTTCTCTCCCAGTACCCTCTCTACCATATGGGATCCAGGAAATGAGAGTATCAAATGCCTCTTCCTGTAGAACAACCATATGATGTTAGGGAGGAGACAGAAAGAAGCTTTCTGGTTAGGAAGGAGAGAGAAAGTGACAGAGCAAGCTCTGCATTTTAGTAGTAGTACTACTCCAGCTTGATCCCACGTGGTGATCACAGTGGAAGAGCAGTTTGCTGTATTTGGCAGGGAGAAGACCCAGAAGACTGGGGGCACTGAGAAGTTTTCCTCAGCATTTATGCAGCTTAGAATAGGACCTACCATGGGAGATATGGAGTTTGATAGTTTTGGGTCTATTGGCTGGCACAGGACACCCTGTGAACCTACAGCACCACCACAGAGAACCTTCCACAGGCAGCCTAAGCTGACTGACTGAGAGCTAGCAAATGTACACCATCAGTTTGGGGTGAGATCAATTCTTAAATGAAATGGAAGCTTCACAGTAGCGTTGGGGGAGAATTTATGTAAGTTGTTGGCATTCACTGACTTGATAGCAGTGATCAGTCAAATATTTAATAACCAACTAACAGAAATTGCTGTTGAGGTTTGCAAAATGCTAGAAGAGCCTAACATGATCTGCACAGGGATACCAGGTCCACCCCTGTAAGGACAATAAAAAGCTTCTTGTTGAAACAAATACCGTGTTTGAAAATTTACCCTCCCTAAAATAGTGTAAAGGAAACAGACTGAGATTTATTTAATTGGCAAATCTGTTCTTCCAATTGTCCAGGGACAAAGGAGATGGATGAGAAAGTATGTATCATCTGCATTAAAATTAAAAATTCAAGCTGCTCATTTTTGCATATTTGGGTATAATGTGTACACCTTTCTCTGATCTCAAGGATGTAATTGTATTACGTTTTGCTGAATATATAAATAAAATATATTCATTATACAAATTCAAACAGTATATAAAATATGAGGAAGAAAGTTAAGGCCTTCTGCAGTTCTATCACACTTAGATAACTTCCAAGGATACCTAATGGCCACTTTCTTATGCATCTTTATAAAAAGACCCTGATGCTGGGAGGGATTGGGGGCAGGAGGAGAAGAGGATGACAGAGGATGAGATGTCTGGATGGCATCACCGACTCAATGGATGTGAGTCTGAGTGAACTCCGGGAATTGGTGATGGACAGGGAGGCCTGGCGTGCTGAGATTCATGGGGTTGCAAAGAGTTGGACACGACTGAGTGACTGAACTGAACTGATAATGTAATTACATGTATATAAATATGTGTCCAAGTATGCACATGTGTGTACCTGTATTATTTTACCTAATGGGATCATATATATTCCATATGCTATTTTTCCTGCTCATCTTCCCCAAACACTTTGTCTTTATCCCACTCAGACAATGGAATTTTCTTTCTTTCAATCAAAATGCATAGTCACCTCATAAAAGATATGGCTAGTAAAAACTAAAGGTTTCCTTTACTCACTCTAGTGGAGTCAACATTATGTATGTTATATATGTGAGTGGTTAACATATCAGCCAAGATGGCCAAATGACTCTTAAGACAGAATGACAGGGGGAAAAAATGCATTTTTCAGTTCCTTTGTGCTTTCGTTAAAAACATACATTGTGAAGGCTGTCACAAATCTACCCCAACTATCTCATTTCACAGATGAAGAAAAAGTTTAAATGACTGGCTCAAGTTTCAACAGCTTGTTAGAAGCAGAAAGTGTGCCCCCCTTATTTGAATCCAAACAAAAAACTGAACATCTTACAGGAGCCTAATGACCACTTTGAAAAACAAAAACAGTATGAACAATAATTACAATGTATTGACTGTCTATTAAATGTCAAACTGTTTTGGGCTTTTATACAGATTTAGTCTTGCAAGACAAATATTATTGTTAATCACAAGTATTATTGTCAAAGTTTTATAACTGAGGAAAATAAGGGCACAGACGACAACAAGGAGCCCCTGACTCCAGAGCCTGCGCTGCTGCTACTGTACTGGGCCGCCTTCCAACAGCGGTGCCTGAAAATGGGGAAGCTGGTGACTCAGGGCTTGTTAAGCTACCCTCAGCATTAATTTTCAGCTTTCAACAAATACTGCTGACACCTCTCCCTTTTGTCAAGTGATGAATTCAGCCAAACAGGCCTTGGATTGTCTAATCTCTTTCCAATTGGCTAGCCCAGGATCTACTAGCTGGTAAAGCAGATTTATGCTTTGTATTTTATAAAGGGAATTGATGCTATGTAAATTGACTATTGACTATGCACTTACATGGAGTATTTAAAACCAAATATACTAGGTCTACACCCTAGGGCTTCATATTATACTCAGAGCACCGAGGGGGTAACGGAAATAGAGGCAGTTACTTTTAGTTGTTATAAGAGTAAACCACACAGGCATACAGTTGTATTTAGGGGACAGAGAAAAGAAAGTAGGCAATATCTTCTTGATAGTAACTCCCTCATCAGCAATTATTCATGTAGCAGTAGTAGTACTAAGAAAACAAAGAAGATATTTTGGTCCATATTCTTCATCATGGCTTTACGTCAAAATTTCATTAAAGAAATGAAAAAAAATATTTTAGGTTAATACACAGCACATGCACAGTAAGAGACCTGATGTCTTAAAGAGACCAAAAAGCCCAGTTCTGTCTACTAAATCTATATCCTCACTCAGTTGTGTTTCTAATTTAAAGAAGGATATTTGTGGAGGATTATCATAGACCTTCACATTAGTTTTCAAACGTTGTTGTAACAAAGTACCACAAACTCAGGTGGCTTACAACAACAGAAATTTATTCTGTCAGAGTTCTAGAGGCTAGAAGTTAAAAATCAAGGTGTCAGTGGGGCCACACTGCCTCTCAACTACTAGAGGAGGGTCCTGCCTTGCGTCTTCCGAGCTTCTGGTCATTTCCAGTAATCCTAGGGGTCCCTTTGGTTTCTGATGCGTTGTTCCAGTCTCTGCTTTCGTCTTTACACGGCTGTCTTCTTTCTGTGGTGTGACTGTGTCTGTCTTTGCAGTGACTGGATTCAGGACCCATATTAATCTTGCATGACTTCATCTTAATTTAAATATCTTAATTACATCTTCAAAGACTCTATTCAGAGATACTGGAGGTGAGGACATCAATTTATCATATTTTTTAGAGAATAAAATTCAACTTATTACGAGTTTTGTTTTGTTTTTTCCTTAACTTTTCAAAGTACTGTTGGAGAATAACAGTTTATGATATTTAGAAAACACAACAAAATATCACTTTTAATATTACCAACTAGATATACATTATTAACATTTATATTTTTTCTGTAAAAGTACTTAAAGAAACACTCATATATAGCTTTTTAAAAAAGAGTTAAGAGGGAAGTGGCTTGCGGGCCATATTACAGGCAGGTGCTGTTTTTGTCTCAGGAGCTATATCATGTCATTAAAGGCTTCTATGAAGAGTCTGCGTTTATAAAGTATGGTTCTTTGAGAGGACAAGCACCACTTGCTCTAACTTATGTTTTGTTTGTTATTCCTTTAAGTGGATGTGAACTGAAGAAACTTTGGAGAGGTGGAGGTTCATTACTTCTCAACTGGGGAAGAAAACCCCATGGGTTCATATGGCTACTATGTAGCAGTGTACTTCTTTCTTTTAAACTGTGAGAATCTGATGAGTCTGGAAATCAAGGTTAGGGACCTCCTACCTATTTGTTGGTTTCCTTTCATATTAGGTGCTGGTTAGCATATGCAGGGTCCAAGTGGAAGAGGAAATCTCAGGCTCAACTTCCCAGGCCCAGGAGGACACAGATTGAATTGTGTTTTTCATCTTTGTCTTTCATGTGCCTGGCACAGTGTCTTGAATATAAGTATTAGATGGATGGAAAGATGGATCACCCATACTCCTAGGAAAGAGTCTCTCAATTTAACAATTTGAGACACAGTGTGGGAGAGCCAAGGGTTAGAGTAGACTGTTTCTTCTACTGTTTATTCTTCTTGTTACCTCATCAGCCTCTGGAAAAATATCTCCTTCTCAAAAATAACTTGTTTTTTATTGAGTCTCTAAAATCCTAAAATAAACAACTGTAAATTGTAAATACAATTCTACTAGGAATCCAATCCTTTTTCTCAAAATGGGTACTTTCACACACAGACAGCCCTGGTATTTTTTTTTTAATTAAAAATAGAAGTAGATGAACTTAGAATAACTTAGCCTATAAATAGTTTTCCTGAGGAGAAAAAAAAAAGAGTAGCTTTGAAACAATAAAACGTGAATCACACATAGCTGGAAGTGCGATTTAATATGTTCAGTAAATATGCTACAAACCTGTACATTGTACAGGTTGGCTCATATAATGACTTCAGTGAGCCTTACTTTTCAAGGCCATGTAGGTGAAATGTAATAAGCATTGGGTTATTTGGCAAAGCTCCATTCATTTTATTACTTTTATCTAGGGTAGTTTTCTGTTGTTTAAAAATAACAATATATAATGAAATAAATATCCATAACCATATAAATATGCACATGTGTATAGGGAAAAATTAGAAGCATATTTGTATGTGTAATTGCAAGTTTATACATTAATATTTCTAAGTTTATAAACATACACACTCTTGAGTGAAGTTGCTCAGTTATGTCCAACTCTCTGTGACGCCATGGACTGTAGTCTGCCAGGCTCCTCCATCCATGGGATTTTCCAGGCAAGAATACTGAAGTGGGGTGCCATTTCCTTCTCCAGGAGATCTTCCCAAGCCAGGGATCGAACCCAGGTCTCCTGCATTGCAGGCAGACTCATTACCATCTGAGCCACCAGGGAAGTTAGCATCAAATCAGGTATTTTCCATATGTAAATGTTATTTTCTCATATACCATTAGCTAGTATTATAGATTTAAAATGTTGAATAAATCAAAAGTTTGATCTTTTACTTTAAGTAATAGAAGAGAAGTTGAATATAAGGTATGAGGAAGGAAGATATATAAAACATTGATGGAAGGGGTTGTCCCCACACTAGATTGTCTGACATGCCCCTGAATTTGCATATGTGCAGAGATTTCAGGGAGACCACAATAGGAGTGAGATAACCTCAGAGTATGAACGAATCTGGTGCAGCTTCTCTAAACAAATAATGGAAATGGAGGCATGATGGGAATATGCTAAATGAGAAGGAGGAGTAGGGAGAGTGGAGAGAAAATAACAACTGGAGTTTCTCTAGGAAATTCCCAGTCAGTCACTTGAGAGTGGGGAATGTGCTTCCCTCATCTTAAAGATACTGCTACAGAGGAATAAATGAGATGCTCCAGTAAATCTTCATCAGTTTTATCAGAACTAGCTAAGGCATTGCAGATAGTCTTCAGTAACCGGATGGGCCCTCCTTAACCAAGTTTGTCCTGAGTTTAAGGTTAGTGATACCATGGTTGACCCAAGAGGGTATGAGGAGGCTTATTATTTGTAGAAAGAGGCATTCTGCAGAAAGCAAGTACTGCAAGTAGCTCACAAGGTCTGCAATAGCTTGAAGTACAAGGAAGGGCAATTGGCTTGTTTTTTTGTTGTTGTTATTTTTTGTGTGTGATTAAGGGATGCAGCCAGGCTGAAGGTTTCTGTACATGGCTTGAACTTCCAGCAGCAAAGAGGGGAGCACTAGGGTTTCTACAGAGTTTGTCTACCTGTAGGACTGAAGGCAAGAAGGAGGGATAAAGCTTAAAAGCTCTCAATAATATCTAAAACTGGACTCAGATTCTTTACTACACAAAAGAATCCTAATGTATACTCTACTGAGACCTCATATGACAAATTCGCTACCCCCAAATTCTGATTGCAAGAAATTTAGTCCCCAGTTAAGGTAGTTTGAAAATGTTTCTTCAAGTTTCATACCTTATTACTAGAGATACATCAAATATTTTCCTTTTTCAACCATAGGATATAATGTGCTGCCATTCAAAGTCTATCCTTAGTGCCTTCAGAGACTTGATAGGGAAAACAAGCACACTCTCAATAAATAATACCTTACTAGGAAGCATTTTAACAAAGGAGTGAAGCTCAAGATTTGTTATGGGACTGAGATGGAACTGAGAGAATTGAGTAACTGCCTAAAAGGAGTGCCAAGACATGATATGAAAAGTGAAAAGAAAATGTTTTATCTCTGTCAAAATTTTGCTGCATTACATTTCTGTGTGTATGTTAGAAAACTAAAAGACACAGAAGTTGTAGCCCAATATGAGCTTTCACAGATAACTGTTAAACCTGCCACTTATTCCTGGCATGCTTGGACTCAAGCAGATAGTCATTATTTTTCCAGCTATTGTTTTCTTGAAATCAATGAACTCAAAGATAGGGCATTCACACTAATTCAAAAGAATGATGCAGAGTTTCTCCTATTTTAAGACACTGTGTGTATGCTTGTGTGTGTGTGTGTGTGTGTGTGTGTGGCTTTGTGCTATTATTCATTTACAATCCTGATGTATTTCATTCCAAGTTTGAAGAATCCAATTCTCTACTTTTAATTTCAGAAAATTTGAATAAGAATATAAATATCCATTCTATATATATTTTTACTTTATGTTTTGGCTATTCAAGAGTCTTTAAAAAACTTAAATAAAACAACATAGCTTTCTATACAAGTAATTTATTACAGGTTGTTATGACTTTAAAGAATTTGAGAAAGTGAGAAGACTAAGATGTGGCAAATCTGTGCGTTTACCCAAGGTCACAAAGCTACAAAGTAATAGAGCTGGTTTCCTGCTTTTCGGCCAGTTGTCCTACTATTGTTTTCAGTGTCATAAAAACTTAGAATATTTCTAAGAAAATTTAAGTTGTATTGATTTTCAGGCTGGCTTGGAAGAAAATGATTTGAAATCTAACAACCACTTATTCGAAAACATCAAATTCCCTCTAATCTAGTTTTCAAATACAGCAGTTTTTCACTCAACATATTTTGTCAAACTGCTTAGTATATAAAATAACCTCTGTGTTTGTGAAAAAGCCAAATAATAGCTATCAAGGATATGCCTTCATGATGACCAAGAATCATATGGAAATTTCATATGATTTGCCCAATAGATGGGAGGTTTACTTCATATATGTAAAACACTGGCAACATGCATCCTTATAAGCTGTTGCCAAGATTAAAATTAGGAAAGTATTTCACTCTTACAGTTTTAAACAGGACCATAGCTCTTTTTAGAACTGTGTCCCATCTCATTTCTTCAGCTTCCATTTCCACTGGTACATTAAAAGTCTAGTAAAACATTTTTAGAGAAAATGATCCAATGGAAGAAGCAACAATAATGTATAATCTTACCAATGACACCTTGATGATGACCAACACTTTGAGATCAGAAAGGACTAGATGTGTAATTTAACCCAATTTTAAATTTAAATTAAGTGGAAATTGCTATTATTTAGAAAACTAAATGATATTCTGAAATTTATTGTAGGTTGTTTGTTTTTTCACCAAGATTAAGGTGAAAATGCATGAAATGGATTTACCTTATATATTTACAACTGATAATAGGAAAATGATAAAATCTTAATAATAATAACAGTAACAATCAAGGATTAGAAGGGAGAAAAATCTTTATTTTTAGGGCCTAGTTACATTAAAGTTACTGACACCTCCCAAGAAAAAAATACTGACAATTCCTTTTCAGAGATGATTCAGTCACATATATATTTTTCTCTACCTTAAGGCTTGGGTTTTTGAAATAGAAAACATTTATTAATTGGATTTGAATTATTTAAATTTTGCATTTATTTCTTTTGGGTAAAATGCACTTCCAGGGCACAATAAAACGTTAATTATAAAATAAGATAGATGTCCCTTCAATCCATCAGCCAATAAGTTCATAAGGGTCAGTATTATAGGCACTACAGAAAACAATGGGAAAGGATCATGCCACTGTAACCACCCCCACGGACTTTGAATTGGTTAAAGTGTCACGAGATACCGGGTATCAAAATTTGTAAGAGTCCAAGTTATACCGGGTATCAAAGTTTGTAAGAGTCCAAGTTTGGACTTCAGAAACCAGGATTTTAATCCAGTTTTAGAATACTATGGCACTCAGAATCTGTTGAAACAGCCATCCTGGGTTCTCTTATATGGTAATGATAACAGCGAAATCTACTGGAGAACGTGGCCAGAAAGATTTCATGTAAATAAAGCTTTAGACAATGCCTTGTTAACCTTTGTTGAACCCCATTGTGAGTTCAGTAAATGGTAGCTCTTATCATTGTTATTTGACATGAAATGGAATAGAGAATAATTAATGACTTAACTTTGGTGACTACAGTAGTTACTAAAAGTGTTATCTAATGTGCTACCTGAAGTGTTACCTAAGTAAAATATAAGCAAGAGTTTGACAAAAACATAAGGAGACAATAGAAAATTGTCCCCATGATGGGAAATAATAATCAGAAGTAGGAAGAGTGTGAAATTATTGAGCATCGTAAGAACAGCCTGAGTAGGGTGAAGTGAGAACTCCCTATTTTGGATAGCAACAGTAGTTGTAATAGAGCTATAATGTCTGTCTGATCCAGGATCATGGAAACTAATGAAGAAGAACCTAAATAATATCTCGCAAGTGGTTTCTCACCTCTGCACTTGATTGATGTTGAGAGGAGTGGGCTGTAAAACTAGGAAAAGAGCAAAGTCCTTAAGACCCTTGATGTAACAGAAATCCTTGGAACATTGACTATTATTAGAATTTTAAGGAATGTCTATGGCATATAAAACCTTTTGCTCCAAAAGAAAGAAAATGCCATTGCATTCATGTTAAAAGTGGAAATAGCTGTATTTCTTACAAAAAGCTGTAAAAAGAAGAGAAGCAAAAAGAAAAGGAGAAAAGGAAAGACATACCCATTTGAATGCAGAATTCCAAAGAATAGTAAGGAGAAATAAGAAAGCCTCCTCAGTGATCAATGCAAAGAAATAGAGGAAAACAATAGAATGGAAAAGACTAGAGATCTCTTCAAGAAAATTAGAGCTACCAAGGGAACATTTCATGCAAAGATGGGCTCAATAAAGGACAGAAATGGTATGGACCTAACAGAAGAAGAAGATATTAAGAAGAGGTGGCAAGAATACACAGAAGAACTATACAAAAAAGATCTTCACCACCCAGATAATCATGAAGGTGTGATCACTCACACTCACCTAGAGCTGGACATCCTGGAATGTGAAGTCAGGTGGGTCTTAGGAATCATCACTATGAACAAAGCTAGTGGAGGTGATGGAATTCCAGTTGAGCTATTTCAAAACCTAAAAGATGATGCTGTGAAAGTGCTGCACTCAATATGCCAGCAAATTTGGAAAACTCAGCAGTGGCCACAGGACTGGAAAAGGTCCGTTTTCATTCCAATCCCAAAGAAAGGCAATGCCAAAGAATGCTCAAACTACTGCACAATTGCACTCATCTCACACACTAATAAAGTAATGCTCAAAATTCTCCAAGCCAGGCTTCAGCAATATATGAACTGTGAACTTCTAGATGTTCAAGCTGGTTTTAGAAAGGCAGAGGAACCAAATATCAAATTGCCAACATCTGCTGGATCATTGAAAAAGTAAGAGAGTACCAGAAAAACATCTATTTCTGCTTTATTGACTATGCCAAAGCCTTTGACTCTGTGGATCACAATAAATTTGGAAAATTCTTCAAGAGATGGGAATACCAGACCACTTGACCTGCCTCTTGAGAAACCTGTATGCAAGTCAGGAAGCAACGGTTAGAACTGGACATGGAACAACAGACTGGTTCCAAATAGGAAAAGGACTACATCAAGGCTGTATATTGTCACCCTGCTTATTTAACTTATATGCAGAGTATATCGTGAGAAACGCTGGGCTGGAGAAAGCAGAAGCTAGAATCAAGATTGCCAGGAGAAATAGCAAGAACCTCAGATATGCAGATAACACCACCCTTACGGCAGAAAGTAAAGAAGAACTAAAAGGCCTCTTAATGAAAGTGAAAAAGTTGGCTTAAAGCTCAACATTCAGAAAACTTAAGATCATGGCATCTGGTCCCATCACTTCATGGGAAATAGATGGGGAAACTGAAAATAGTGGCTGACTTTATTTTTCTGGGTTCCAAAATCACTGCAGATGGTGACTGTAGCCATGAAATTAAAAGATGCTTGCTCCTTGGAAGGAAAGTTATGACTAACCTAGAGAGCTTATTAAAATGCAGAGACATTACTTTGCCAACAAAGGTCCATCTAGTCAAGGCTATGGTTTTTCCTATGGTCATGTATGGATGTGAGAGTTGGACTATAAAGAAAGCTGAATGCAGAATTTATGCTTTTGACTGTAGTATAGGAGAAGACTCTTGAGAGTCCCTTGGAGTGCAAGGAGATCCAACCAGTCCATCCTAAAGGAGATCAGTCCTGGGTGTTAATTGGAGGGACAGATGTTGAACTGAAACTCCAATACTTTGGCCACCTGATGCGGAGAGCTGACTGACTGGAAAAGACCCTGATGCTGGGAAAGATTGAGCGCAGGAGGAGAATGGGATGACAGAGGATGAGATGGTTGCTTGACATCACTACACAATGGACATGGGTTTGGGTGGTCTCCAGGAGGTGGTGATGGACAGGGGGGCCTGGCATGCTGTGATTTATGTGGTCACAAAGAGTCAGACACGACTGAGCAACTGAACTGAACTGAACTGAAAGGTAGAAACATCAGGAGCCATTAAAGAGTCTTGTGTGTGTGTGTGTGTGTGTGTGTGTGTTAGTCACTCAGTCCTGTCTGACTCTTTGAGACCGCATGGACTGTAGCCTACCTGACTCCTCTGTCCATGGAATTTTCCAGGCACGAATACTGAAGTAGGTAGCCATTCCCTTCTCTAGGGGATCTTCCCAACCTAGAGTTCGGACCTGGGTCTCCTGCATTGTAGGCAGATTCTTTACTGTCTGAGCCACAGGGAAAGCCCATGGAAAAGTCTTAGCAGTTATAATTAGCATTACGTTATGGTAAGACAAGGGCTTTCCTGGTGGCTTAGCTAATAAAGAACCTACCTGCAATACAGGAGATGTGGGTTCCATCCCTGGGTAGAGAAGACCCCCTGGAGAAGGAAATAGCAACCTGCTCCAATATTCTTGCCTGGGAAATTCCATAGACCGAGGAGCTTGATGGGCTATAATCCACCAGGGGTCACAAAAGAGTTGGATACAACATAGCAACTAAACAAAAACATGGTAAGACAAACTGGGCAGTTTAGTGCATGTTGAAAAGGAGGTGAGAAGAGGGGAGAGACATAAAGAATTTGAAGCCACTGAGAAAGTGACCTGTAACAGGTGTAAGTTCTTGGGCAGGCATGCTTTTGGAACCACTAACTTAATTTCTCGCAGAGCCCTTGCTGCTGAAATGGTCCATTGTAATGTGAGAGCTACGAGCATGCTCATAATGTTATTACTGCTGTTATTTTTCTTCTGGAGAATGTGAAAGAATGGGGTCCCCTTGAAGGAACTGAATGGTCCCAATACCTCCAATCTCTCGTGTCTACTATGAAGTCTCTCGGCTCAGGGTATTTTCAAACCACACTACTTTCCTAGTCAATCATCTCACTTTACTCTCAGTGAGTGATGGATTCGTCTCTTTTTAAAATGAGAAATAATCCTTTAAACATTTTTATATCCTCTCCCTGCTATTTTTTTATTCCACTTGGCTTGCTTTAATAGACATATTCCACCCACATGGAATCCGTTTTCTTCTTACTCTTTGAAAAATGAGAAAAGTAACCTACACTAAGGAATAGGTCACAAAGATCAATTGAGGAAAAGTGACAGGCCATGCTGCTGAATTATTTGGGCTTGATTCATCTTAAGTTGGTTACATTTGTCAAGGACAACTAAGAAATTATAAGAGAAAAGGGATTTTTCTTAGGAAAATCAGAATTAAGCTTCTGCCAACACTCTTACTACATTATTTTTCTTTTTCATTCTCTGAAAGATAAGGATCATCCCTTATCTTTATGCTGAAAACCTGCAATTATGCATAGGCTGTAAATTATAATTAAACAGAATATTTTCTTCTTTATCAGAAATAATTGTTCTACTGATTTTCCCTTTGTCCTATTAGATGTCATATTTTTATAAGAATTCTAATGTCTGTGGTCAGAAGCAGTCTTACCAATATGCCATCCTTCCTGCTAACAAGTTTATTAGACAGTATTTGCAACAAACATACAGTTATTGAATTGCTCATGGTTTTTAGTCTGACTTGAGAGTGTGGCAGAAGGAAAGTAATATAAATGATGATGCATTTTCTACCTTCTTCACATTAGGGGGGGAAAAAAAAATATATATATACACACACACACCAGGTACCACTGTGGCTATATCAATCAAGGTCTAGTGGTGGGGTTTAGAGAGGATCTATTTTAGTGCTTTAAACAAAGGACTTCTTAAAGGAATTTTATGGAGGCAGGCACAACTGAAAAGCTCGGTGGGGGATGATAAGGAAACCTCGAGGAAAGATGTCAGGGCCAGACACTAGCTGACATGGAAACCTGGGATATGCTAGAGGGGCCAGGGTCTCCTACAATGTCTAGGAGAGCCTGGCATGTGGGACTTGCCCCTAAGGGCAACCTGGCCTGGCCAGCAGATGGGTTTAACTTAGACAGTCACATCAAAGGAAAAGAACTATGAGATCTGAAATACATGTATTTTGATGTGAAAACCACAATGTTCTCATGTGAAGTATAGTTCAAAATGTTTCGTTTTCATAAGGTTGTTAGAACTAAGCAACAGAAGTGAACAGGTGATTTTGCCTATTATTAGATTCCTACTGGTGGGTTCATTCTGTAACTCCCTTTCTGGATACACACATATATATATATTGTTTGTTTTTTTGTTTGTTTTTTAGTTTTAATGTACAATCATTTCTTCCTTATCCTTCAAATTGAATAACATGACTCAGAATATCCAAATTATGTTTTCATGTAATTATGGTAGCATTTTGGACTTTTCATTCTTTACAGAAATAATGATTGATATAGGAACTCTGATTAATTCACTGGATTAGGAAGTTGAACTATTTCAAATTCTAAAAGATGATGTTGTTACAGTACTGCATTCAATATGCCAGCAAATTTGGAAAACTCAGCAGAGCCCACAGGACTGGGAAAGGTTAGTTTTCAATCCAATCCCAAAGAAAGGCAATGCAAAAGAATGTTCAAACTACCGCAAAATTGCACTCATCTCACACACTAGCAAAGTAATGCTCAAAATTCTCCAAGTGAGGCTTCAATAGTACATGAACTGTGAACTTCCAGATGATCAAGTTGGATTTAGAAAAGGCAGAGGAACCAGAGATCAAATGGCCAAAATCTGTTGGATCATTGGAAAAGCAAGAGAATTCCAGAAAAACATCTGCTGCTGCTGGTGCTATTACTAAGTCACTTCAATCGTGTCCGACTCTGTGCAACCCCATAGTTGGCAGCCCACTCCAGTGGGCTGGAGTGGATTGCCATTTCCTTCTCCAACGCATGAAAGTGAAAAGTGAAAGGGAAGTCACTCATTCGTGTCCGACTCTTAGCAACCCCATGGACTGCAGCCCACCAGGCTCCTCTGTCCATGGAGTTTTCCAGGCAAGAGTACTGGAGTGGGGTGCCATTGCCTTCTCCGAGAAAAACATCTACTTCTGGTTTATTGATTAGGCCAAAGCCTTTGACTGTGTGGATCACAACAAACTGTGGAAAATTCTTCAAGAGGTAGGAATACCAGACCACCTTACCTGCCTCCTGAGAAACCTGTATGCAGGTCAAGAAGCAACAGTGAGAACAGGACATGGGACAGACTGGTTCCAAATTGGAAAGGAGTAGTACATCAAGGCTGTATATTGTCACCCTGATTATTTAACTTATATAGAGAGTACATCATGTGAAATGCTGGGCTGTATGAAGCAAAAGCTGGAATCAGGATTGCTGGGAGAAATATCAGTAACCTCAGATATGCAGATGGCATTATACTTATGGCAGAAAGAAAAGAACTAAAGAGCCTCTTGATGAAAGTGAAAGTGGAGAGTGAAAAAGCTGGCTTAAAACTGAACATTTAAAAAACTAAGATCCTGGCATCCAGTCCCATCACTTCATGGCAAATAGATGAGGAAACAATTGAAAGAGTGAGAGACTTTATTTCTGGGGGCTGCAAAATCACTGCAGATGGTGACTGCAGCCATGAAATTAAGACACTTGCTCCTTGGAAGAAAAGCTATGACCAACCTAGATAGTATATTTAAAAGCAGAGACATTACTTTGCCGACAAAGTAGGTCCATCTAGTCAAAGCTATGGTTTTTCCAGTAGTCATGTATGGATGTGAGAGTTGGACTATAAAGAAAACTGCTGCTGCTGCTGCTGCTAAGTCGCTTCAGTCCTGTCCGACTCTGTGTGACCCCATAGACAGCAGCCCACCAGACTCTGCCGTTCCTGGGATTCTCCAAGCAAGATCACTGGAGTGGGTTGCCACTTCCTTCTCCAATGCATGAAAGTGAAAAGTGAAAGTAAAGTTGTTCAGTTGTGCCCGACCCTCAGCGACTCCATGGACTGCAGCCTTCCAGGCTCCTCCGTCCAGGGGATTTTCCAGGCAAGAGTACTGGAGTGGGGTGCCATTGCCCTCTCCGGTAAAGAAAGCTGAGCACTGAAGAATTGATGCTTTTGAACTGTGGTGTTGGAGAAGACTCTTGAGTCCCTTGGACTGCAAGGAGATCCAACCAGTCCATCCTAAAGGATTTCAGTCCTGAATATTCATTGGAAGGACTGATGCTTAAGCTGAAACTCCAATACTTTGGCCACCTGATGCGAAGAACTGACTCATTGGAAAAGACCCTGATGTTGGAAAAGATTGAAGGTGGGAGGAAAAGGGGATGAGAGAGGATGAGAATGTTGCATCTCTAGCTCAATGGATATGAGTTTGAGCAAGCTCCAGGAATTGGTGATGGACAGGGAGGCCTGGCATGCTGCAATCCAAGGGGTCGCAAAGAGTCTGACACAACTGAGCAACTGCACTGAACTGGGGAAGTCAGTTTATTCTTATTTGAAAATCAACAAGATAAAATACCCTAATAAAGCTAAAGAAGATTGCCCCAGTAAGGATGAATGCAGCCTAGAGGTTGAGCTATTTATCATCTTTTAACCTGTTAAAGGGACTGAATGTTATTCTGGTGTAGCAGTATTTTAGAATGTTTTCCAAAAGTGGGAAGCAAGCTCAAGTTTCCTCTCTGTTATATTCTGCTGCCCTACTCTTGTGTGCTCCCAGCACAGTGAAGTAATAGTTCATTGATAAGACAAAGTGATAGTCCAGCAAACATGCTTTTTATTGCTGATAGTGGTTACACTAAATCCCACATCTTCAAGAGATAAGTGCAAGATTAGAGCACAACAGAAAACACATTTGTTCTCCCAAATTTGACACAGTAGTTTAAACAGGTATAGAACTATACCCTTGGGATAACTAGTCTTTGAAGACAGTAAACCCCACCAGGTATCAAGTGCTATGACAAATGCAAAATTCCCTTTAAGTAACAACTCAAGAAAATGTAAGCCATCCATACACAGGGTCTGTTTCTTGCGCTGTCTCAACACTTCTCACTGAAGAAAGCAATTGTGTTTTAAAATATTGAAAATGCAGATTTAAATCCTGTCCACCAGCGCTTATTGCAAGCAGTAAATGGACACCAGTAGTTATTGTATAAACTCCAAAATAGCGATCTCCTACTGTCAGTTAAACCCATTACCCTTAAATATTCAATTCTTGCCAATACACAAAGATCATTTACAATAATTAGTTAACAATTATCCAGCTTACTAAAATGACCCCCCACCCCCACCCTGCAAACCAATCACCTTAGGGAAACAGCACATGCTTTTTTTGCCAAGGACAAAAAGGCAATTGTATTAATGAATTTTTCCAAGACCATCTTGGAAAAATATGCCACGATTACCCAGTTCAATTAAAACAATAACAGCAAACAACTTCATTATGTTAAGTGTGGCTAGTAAAAAAAACACTGAATGATAATAACTGAAATCCAGTTTATGCCTTCCATGTACTGACTAACTGATGGAGATAGAAATAATGAAACTCCTAATTCAGTTTGATCAAGTTAGAAAATGCTTATGTGCAAGTACTATGTGCCTTTCATTCAATATCTTAGCAGTAAAATATTCACCAGTGCCTGATGCCAATTCTCTGTTCCCTTTTGCATGATTACTCTGTAATGACAGAACACCAAATTTCTCAAAAAATAAAACAGTAATTTATATGAAATAGCGATATATCATTAAATTAAATGCTATATGAGTTTATCTTTAATGCTTTATTTATTAATATTGTACATTAAGAAAATAGAATGATAAAACCTAGCACCAGAAAGGAAGGAAGAAAAAGAGGAGGGATGTGAGAAGGGGAAGGGAGAGGAAGCAGGAGAGAGCAATTTGTTATCCTACCTTTTCTAAATCCCCAGCGCACTTGGTAATTGGAGCCACTTTATGTTACTTTAACTGTATCATTTGTCATTAACTCTGTTTTCATGCTACTATTTTGTGAATGTTGAATTAGCATCTTCTTAAGAAAAGAGATGACTGGACTTCTTTACATAACCAACAGTACACTCCATCTTCACTTCCTATCTTCCCATTTATTTCTAAGTTCTAAATAAATCAGTATTTAATGTTTTTGTGATCAGGCAATCATTAGTCACAGATCAGTCACTGTATAACCTATTTATATGAATTTATTATAAGACTTTTTAAGTGCTTTGCTTTTTAATTTGTTTTGTTTCCTAAGTGATTATCATAAATTATTTTCTAAACTTTTAAACACTACTATAAAATCTCTAGATTTGTACAGATAGATGATGCTTCAACTCCATTCTTTTTCCTTAGAGACATCCTTTTGGAGTACGTCAGTCTTTCATTCTCTTTGTCTTGATCATTTCCTTTTTATAATCAGCCTAATCATTCTTTTGCCTTGCTCTTCTTGCTTCTTTTCCTGGGTCCAATTATTCCTGCTTGGTTACTTAATTTTGAAGGAAAACATTCTCCAGTATCTCCTGGGAAATAGTGTGTAGGAAACAAAAGTATTGAGGCATTACATATTTGAAGATGTCTTTATTTAACCATATTCTTGGCTAGTATTTTGGCTAGGTATAATTTTGTTAGAAATAATTTTGATTCCAAATTTTATAATGGTTTTCAGCTTACAGTACTTCTATTGAAAAGTTTAGGATTAGTTTAATTCCCCATCCTTTCTACAGGTTGACCTATTCTGCCACTTGTTACCCCAGGAAACTTTTAGAATATTTATTTTATACATATATAATGATGTGCTTTGGTATGGATCATTTTTCCATTATATCCCCTTCATCTCTCAGTGAATGTTTCTTTTATTGTGTGTGTGGTTTGTTTATTTCTATTATTCATGTAAAAATTACTTTACAAAGTTGTGTTGGTTTCTGCCATACCACAGCTCGAATCAATCATCGTTACATGTATATGCCCTCCCTCTTGAGCCTCCCTCCTCTCCCCAATCCCATCCTTCTAGATCATCACAGACTGCCTGGCTGGGATCCCTGTGATGAATAGGAACTTCCCCCTAACTATTTTACACATGATAATCTATATATGTCAATTCTACTTTCTCAATTCATCCTACCTTCACCTTCCCCCACTGTGTCCACAAGTCCGTTCTACTAGGTTCATCAGTATCATTGTCTAGATTCCATATATATGCATTCATATATGATACTTGCTTTTCTCTTTCCAATGTACCTCACCCTGTACAAGAGGCTCTAGGTTCATCCACCTCACTACGACTGATGCAAATCCCTTCCTTTTTATGCCTAACTTGGAATGAAAGTTATGACCAACCTAGATAGCATGTTGAAAAGCAGAGACATTACTTTGCCAACAAAGGTCAATCTAGTCAAGGCTATGGTTTTTCCTGTGGTCATGTATGGATGTGAGAGTTGGACTGTGAAGAAGGCTGAGTGCTGAAGAATTGATGCTTTTGAACTGTGGTGTTGGAGAAGATGCTTGAGAGTCCCTTGGACTGCAAGGAGATCCAACCAGTCCATTCTGAAGGAGATCAGCCTTGGGATTTCTTTGGAAGGAATGATGCTAAAGCTGAAGCTCCAGTACTTTGGCCACCTCATGCAAAGAGTTGACTCATTGGAAAAGACTCTGATGCTAGGAGGGATTGGGGGCAGGAGGAGAAGGGGACGACAGAGGATGAGATGGCTGGATGGCATCACTGACTCGATCGACATGAGTCTGAGTGAACTCTGGGAGTTGGTGATGGACAGGGGGGCCTGGCGTGCTGCGATTCATGGGGTCACAGAGAGTCGGACATGACTGAGCGACTGAACTGAACTGAACTGAATAGTCCATTGTATGTATGTACCACATGTTCTTTATCCATTCACTGTCAGTGGACATCTAGGTTGCTTCCATGGCCTTATTGTTGTTGTTGTTTAGTCGCTCAGTCATGTCCAGCTCTTTGCAATGCCATGGACTATAGCCCACTACATTCCTCTGTCCATGGGATTTCCCAGGCAAGAATAATGGAGTAATAATTTCCTTCTCCATGGCTATTGTAACTATTGCTGCAGTGAGCATTGAGGTGTGTTACTGATACAATGGACATGAACTTGGTAAAACTTCGGGAAATGGTGAGGAACAGGGACGCCTGGAGTGCTGCAGCCCCTGGGGTTGCAAAGAGTCAGATGCAACTGGGCAACTGAACAACAGCAACATGTGTGTTTTGGAATTGTGGTTTTCTCAGGGTATGTGCCCAGTAGTGGGATTTCTGGGTCATATGATAGATTTATTCCTAGATTTTTAAGGAATCTCCACACTGTTTTCCATAATGGCTATATCAGTTTACATTCCCACCAGTACTGTAGGAGGGTTCTCTTTTCTCCACATCCTATCCAGCATTTATTATTTGTAGATTTTTTGTTGATGGCTATTCTGACTGGTGTAAGGTGGTACCTCATTGTAGTTTTGATCTACATTTCTCTAATAATGAATGATTTTTTAGCATCTTTTCGTGTGTTTATTGGTCATCTCTATGTTTTAGATCTTCTGTCCATTTGTTTTTCTGCCCATTTTTTGATTGGATTGTTTTTCTCTGATATTGAGCTGTATGATCTGCTTATATATTTTGGAGATTTATCCTTTCTCAGTTGGTTCATTTGCAATTATTTTCTCCTATTCTGAGGGTTATCTTTTCATTTTGTTTATAATTTCCTTTGTTGTGCAAAAGATCTTCAGTTTTATTAGGTCCTATTTGCTTATTTTTCCTTTTATTTCCATTAATCTAGGAGGTGGGTCAGAGAGAATCTTGCTGTTGCAGTGTATGTCAAAGAGTGTACTGCCTATGTTTTTCTCTTAAGAGCTTTATAGTTTCCCTCCTTACATTGAAGTCTTTAATCCATTTTGAGCTTACTTTTATGTATGGTTTTAAAAGTGTTATAACTTCATTTTTTTACATGTACTTCTCCAGTTTTCCTGGCATCACTTATTGAAGAGGCTGCCTTTTATCCATTGTATATTCTTGCCTCCTTTATCAAAAATAAAGTGCCCATATATGCATGGGTTTATCTCTGGGCTTTCTATCTTGTTCCATTGGTCTGTGTTTCTGTTTTTGTGCCAGTACTATACTTTCTTGACGGAGAAGGCAATGGCACCCCACTCCAGTACTCTTGCTTGTAAAATCCCATGGACGGAGGAGCCTGGTAGGCTACAGTCCGTGGAGTCGCTGAGGGTCGGGCACGACTGAACAACTTCACTTTCACTTTTCACTTTCATGCATTGGAGAAGGAAATGGCAACCCACTCCAGTGATCTTGCCTGGAGAATCCCAGGGATGGGGGAGCCTGGTGGGCTGCCGTCTATGGGGTCACACAGAGTCGGACAGGACTGAAGTGACTTAGCAGCCGCAGCAGCAGCAGCAGCATACTTTCTTGATGACTCTAACTTTCTAGTATAGCTGAAGTCAGGGAGGTTGATTTCTCTAGCTCTCTTTTTCTGTCTCAAAATTGTTTTGGCTATTTGGAATCTTTTGTGTTTCCATGTGAATTGTGAAATTTTCTCATTATAGTTCTTTGAAAAATGCCATTGGTAATTTGATAGGGATTACATTGAATTTTCCAATTACTTTGGGTGAAAAGAAAGTGACAGTTAGTCACACAGTCATGTCTGACTCTTTTCATCCCATGGACTGTAGCCAGCCTGGCTCCTTTGTCCATGGAATTCTCCAGGCAAGAATACTGGAGTGAGTTGCCATTCCCTTCTTCAGGAGATCTTCCCAACCTAGGAATCAAACCTGGGTCTCCTGCCTTGCCAGCAGACGCTTTACCAACTGATCCACTAGGGAAGCTTTGGGTAGTACGGTCATTTTGACAATACTAATTTTTCCAGTGCAAAACATGGTGTATCTCTCCATCTATTTGTGTGGTCTTTGATTTCTTTCATCAGTGTCTTACGGTTTTCTGCATACAGGTCTTTTGTCTCTTTAGATAGGTTTAATCATAGATATTTTATTCTTTTTATTGCAATGGTGAATGGGATTGTTTCCTTAATTTCTCTGACTTTTTATTGTTAGTGAATAGGAAATGCAAGGGATTTCTGTGTATTAATTTTATATCCTGTGACCTTACTCAATTCACTGATTAGCTCTGGTAATTTCTTGGTGCATTTTAGGATTTTCTATGTATACTATCATGTCAACTGCAAACAGTAAAGAATTTTACGTCTTCTTTTCCAATCTGAATTCTTTTTCTTTTTCTTCTCTGATTGTTGTGTCTAGGACTTCCAAAAATATATTGGATATTAGTTTTGAGAGTGGGCACCCTTGTCTTGTTCCTGCTCTCAGAGGAAACGCTTTCAGTTTTTCATTATTGAGAATAATGTTTGCCGTGGGTTTGTTGATATGACCTTTATTATGCTGAGGTAATCATACTAGGACCACAGCCTTGTCTAACTCAATGAAACTAAGCCATGCCCATGGGGCAACCCAAGATGGGTGGGTCATGATGGAGAGATCTGACAGAATGTGGTCCACTGGAGAAGGGAATGGCAAACCACTTCAGTATTTTTGCCTTGAGAAGCCCATGAACAGTATGAAAAGGCAAAATGATAGGATACTGAAAGAGAAATTCCCCAGGTCATTAAGTGCCCAATATGCTACTGGAGATCAGCGGAGAAAGAACTCCAGAAAGAATGAAGGGATGGAGCCAAAAACTCCAGTACTTTGGCCACCTCATGTGAAGAGTTGACTCATTGGAAAAGACTCTGATGCTGGGAGGGATTGAGGGCAAGAGGAGAAGGGGATGACAGAGGATGAGATGGCTGGATGGCATCACTGACTCAATGGACGTGAGTCTCAGTGAAGTCCAGGAGTTGGTGATGGACAGAGAGGCCTGGCGTGCTGCGATTCATGGGGTCGCAAAGAGTCGAACATGACTGAGCGACTGATCTGATCTGATATGATGCTGAGGTATGTTCCTTCTATGCCTACTTTCTGGAGAGTTTTTATCATAATGGGTATTGGATTTTGTTGAAAGCTTTCTCTGCATCTATTGAGATGATCATCTGGTTTTTATCTTTCAATTTGTCAATATGGCATATCACATTGATTGATTTGCATATATTGAAGAATCTTTGCATCCCTGTGATAAATCCCACTTGGTCATGATGTACTATTCTTTTAATGTGGTTTTGGATTCTGTCAGTGGGTGTTTTCAATCTGAAAATCTGTGTCCTTTAGGGAAAAGTTCATAAATATTTATTTCCTAACATAACTTGCTGTGTTTTATTTGCTCCTATTTTCTTATACTGTGTTAAATATTTGACCACCTACTCTAACTTCTAATTTTCTTTTCTTCTTTATAGTCCATCTCTGTTTGCTTGTTTGGTTCTACCTCTAGAATATTTCTCAAATTTGGCTCAAATTTTTACTTAATTTTTGTTTCTGCTGTCATGTTTTTAATTTATAGGAGCTGTTCTTCAACTCTGATACATTTTTCTCAAATACACTGTCCCTTTAATGAATGTAGAAATGTTTCTATAGTGTTAATCTTAACTGTGCATTTTAGAATTATTTTCTTTCTGTGTAATGTCTTTATTCCTATGCATTATTATTTTCTTTGCTTTGTTTCTTTTATGTTGTAGCTTATCATCAAATGCCTGCTGACCTTATTCTGGCCTTTATATTTAAAAATAAAATATCACAAATATAACTGGAATCTGTTCATGGCCATAGGGGAAGAAGAGCTTGTCAAGTAGATTTTTCTTTTCTTTCTGAGATAGAACTCGCTCTTTTTCTCTCTAGATAGATAGATATAGACAGATAAATGCATCCACATATATATATATCTCACATATATACCTAAAAATGTATATGTTTAAGTAGATATCTTCTGTCTCTCTATCAAGTTCCAAGTGGTAAAATATTATTTTTCATGTTCAACTGAACACACACAAACACACACACATATATATATATATATACCTTCATGTGAAATAATTTTCTTTTTAATTATTTCAGTCTGGAAAATCTGTTTTATTTTCTCATGAAATTAATAGCATTTTCTTCTGTTCTTTAAGATGTCTATGTTATAAGAGTAGTAGAGAATCTAATAACAAACTAGAGGATCTTTAATATGTCTTTCAATAACTAGAATATTACTGTAATTTTAGCTCAGGGTATTATTGTGAGCTGTGTAATCTTTCAAATAGATTCAGAAAATAAAAGTGTAGCCATGGAAAATATGCTGAAATATCCTATTAGAAATCAGTTCCTTAGTTAAGAAACCACTCTGAAGATTGATTTGACATTTGACTTGAATATTTTGGGCATTAGCACAAATGCATTTTCATCATCACTCCCTTGTGATTTGAAACAGTTACAGTGTGTGTGTGTGTGTGTGTGTGTGTGTGTGTGTGTGTGTGTGTGTGTGTTTGCTGACTGTATTTCTAAGGGAACATGGCTTTGTGTTAGAGGAGCAGAGAGAAAACTTCCCCTTGAGCACTTTATGCAACTATTTTTCAGTCACGAAGTCATGTAGACTCTTTATGACCCCATGGACTGCAGCATGCTAGGCTTCCCTGTCCATCACTGTCTCCTGGAGTGTGCTCAAATTTATCTATGCAATTAGGTTTACTATTTCAAAGAGAGGGTAGTGAAGAGAAATCAATGAACACACATCCTCTCTCTTTTTCTCTCTCTTACTTTCTCTCTCATCTCCTTTTTTATTTTTTCTTAAAAAATATGAAAGGCCTAATTCATCTCTTTTTTGTTAAGATTGGGAAATATAAATCTTTATCCCTATGCATAAAGCAAAGCCAAAAGAGTGATTCCATTTTAATACCATTAATGATGAAGATTAAAAATCAAAGGAAGATAATGTGATAGTGGGGGAAGAGAAGAAGTAGCAAAAGGAAAGATGGCAAGAGAAATGGAGCAGAGTCTAGGTTCTAAGAAATTGGTTAGAAGTAGCAGAGTCGGACATGATTGAAGCGACTTAGCAGCAGCAGCAGCAGCACAGTGATAAAATTGTCTTGGGTTGTGGATTTAGGCGTGATAATTAACAGTTACACCCTGTCCTTTAAATTCTTGTTTAGACTACGCTTTTTAGTAAACCCCGTGAGTCACATAACTGTAGTCCATGGAGTTGCAAAGAATCAGACATGACTGAGCGACTGAACTGAACTAAGTCACAAAACACACAGCCTATAGTGGAGGAAATTATTTTTGGAGTGCAGCAGCTGAGACCCACATTTGATGTCCCTAAAGCATGTCTACCTCCATAAGTTCCTTCTTACCTAATTAACATAGTCCTAATTTCCAATTGTGAAGGCAAAGCAAATCTTTTGAGTCAAGTAGAAAAAGGTAGATGAAAGTAGTGTCTTACATTTGGGGTAAATTGTACATTGATATTGATATCATTATAATTTAAGCATTTATGACAATAAAGTGAGTATAATAATGCATTCAGAAGAATGTCACTTGTTATCTCAGAATAAGGACACATACTTTAGATGGGAGAAAACATTAAAATGATGATATTTAGCAACTATTTTTGACTTAACATCCTCCATGATTCCATCTGGTAATATAGAGAAAATATATTTCTGCTGGAAAACCTGATATTTTCAGTTCACTGAAATAATCTTTCTCTAACTGCTACAGGAAAATTATGTTTTGTATAGCACTGCCTTCCATATGATTTATTCCATTCACTACTCAGAAATTTATTCTGGGACAATTAGATGGATGATATAGTTGATCGCATATCATTACCACTGTATTTAAGAAGAAAAGTAAAGGAAGTGTATCTGAAAATTATGCATGAATGTTTGCAGGAATCACTGATTTTAGTCTAGAACACAAAGAAAAAGGTGTGCATGTGGATTATTTATAGTAATGAGTTACTGTGCAGATTTGTTTTTATATGTTAATATAAAATTGATATTGACAAGGCATTCCTACAGATCACATGATTTCATTACTTGGTTTAATTTTTGCAAAACCTCAGAAAGTGTCATTATCCCCATTTTACAGAATAGGAAATGCTGATCCTGATTCATAGTAATAGTACATCACCTAAGGCTATACCACTAGTAAATGACAGAGGCAGAATGCAAGCTTTGTGGTTCTAAATCCTATTCTGTTTTCATAAATTTTAAATTATCCATGACCTATATCATCCATGACCCCTGATGAATTTAGTTAATTAGATTTTATGAGTTGTCCTTATTCCAGCAAGTCAAAATAACATGTTGTATGGTCATCCTTCTCAATCTAAAAAAACCACAATACCATGCCTGAAAGTGATTATATTTCTGAGTGACATGAGATAGAGCATTTGAAGTTGGTAAGTCAAAAATATCTGAGATATAAGATAAAGAAATGTTTACCATCAGTGTTGAGGCTCTGTGATATATTTTAAAAGGAATTTGTTATAATTTTTTTAAATGTCTAATGAACTTGAAATCTACTATAATGAAAATGGTTACACTTTACAAACTTTGAATCTCGTTTTGGTTAGGTTTTGGCTTTTTAAGGATGGTAGAGTGTCTATCTCTCTATCTATATCCCTCTATATCTATATCTGTATCTATATATATGTATATATCTTCTTTCTTAGAACTAGGAGCCTGAAACTGGTACACTGGAAATATTTTACCTGGCAGGTATGCGAAATAAAAATTCCAAGTTTCATACATTTCTGAGGATCAAGGTGAAAAGATCATAGTGCATTTTTAGGGAATCATATCTACTTCCTTCAAAACTCTTCATCTGATTTGTACTAAAATTTAATAACTAACTAACTTATCCTTTCAACTCCATAAAATTCTTTATGAGACAACAAAATCCTAGCTCCTGGTCTCTGAAGGATGATGTTCTCCAAATGCAGTTTCCCTTAACCTCCTAAAAATAATTGGGTTAATCCAGCTACCATAAGTGTGAAATTGAGGAGCTGCTTGCTAAGATTGAATTTAATATTGCCACATGTCATATGAGAGCTGCTTGTCTGATCATGTTGCCACTGCACGAAATAAGCCTGACTATAAAGGATAAAAGAATGATTATTTTGATATTCAGATGTATTTCATTGTTAACCCTGAACAGAATGGGGAAAAAAAATTTTTATCTTAAGTGATTCTATCCATTTCTCTGGGAAATCCTTTATCTAGTTACTATGTAACTAGGAGAGCAAAGATAATGGGAGAAATCTTCCATTATTCTTACCTATGATTTTAAATATAAAATTTTAATAAAATGGATTTTGGGGCTTTAGTTTTTTTAAAAGCACCCAATGTAAGAAAATGAACTATTGGAAACTTGTTTTATAAAATGTACTTATGAACCTTAAAATGCTACATAAAATTGAAATTATTATTATCTATAACTACAATTCAGTACTCTTGCCTGGAAAATCCATGGATGGAGGAGCCTGGTGGGCTGCAGTCCATGGGGTCACTAAAAGTCAGACATGACTGAGCGACTTCACTTTCACTTTTTACTTTCATGCATTGGAGAAGGAAATGGCAACCTACTCTAGTGTTCTTGCCTGGAGAATCCCAGGGACGGGGGAGTCTGGTGGGCTTCCGTCTATGGGGTCGCACAGAGTCGGACACGACTGAAGTGCCTTAGCAGCAGCAGCAGCAGCACAGCTACTTCTAATCTTATGCTTTAAAGTTGAAAAAGGGACCAGAGTTTATAATTATTGCCAAAAAATAGAGAGGGTTGTATAAAAATTAGTATTCTTCATTTGCCCATTAAGAGCAAGATGACCAGTGGTGCTGAGAGTCACATGCTATTTTTAGAACTGCTCTGTTATTGACTGGGTGTATGGCTTGGATAGGTACTCTGGCCCCCTCCAGCTTCCTTCTAAGTAGGATAGGGGTACTGGATTTAATGATAACACTCTTCTGATTCCAGCATTCTATGGTCTTGTGACATTTCTACCCTATTACAAAAGAATGACATTTAAAAGTGTGAACTCCATAATAACTTTTTTTTTCCTTGCATTATTTCAATAAAAGTGCCACGAAAGCTAACTGACAAGTTCAGGCAGCTTTCAGAACATAAAGAAGAAATGCTGACAGCTTTTGAGAACCTCTTTGCTTTCAACTGAGAACAAGTAGGGACTCCTTGCTCTCTGGCTCTGAATGTCATAATGTTATTATGTCTAGCATCTTTGAAATGACTGACAACACTGTAGATTAAAAATGAGAATCATTGGGCCACGTTTACTATTATAAGGTGAAGGATAGTTTGAAAATTATGGCATGGATATCCCAAAAGGATAATTTAGCTTAGACAATATTAACAGAATTTTAAATGATAATAGGGCTTCCCTGGTGGCTCAGAGGTTAAAGTGTCTGCCTGCAGTGCAGGAGACCTGGGTTCGATCCCTGGGTAGGGAAGATCCCCTGGAGAAGGAAATGGCAACCCACTCCAATATTCTTGCCTGGAGAATCCCGTGGACAGAGGAGCCTGGTGGGCTACAGTCCACGGGGTCGCAAAGAGTCAGACACGACTGAGCGACTTCACTTTCACTTTCAAATGATAATAGGTATAGCCATTTTGTGGTAATTTGCTTCTTTTTCTGTATTTAGCTCTACCTAAAAATTCTCCTTCATTTGTAAAGCTTTGTGAAATGCTGAATTTAGAATTCTGAAGGGACTATCAATTAACATTATGAATAATATTATTTAGAAACCATTCTGTGTGCTACACAAGTCCTTTGGAAATGATTTGATAACCACTAAAGTGGCTATCATTCATCTTTCAGAATCTGTTATACCTGGAAGTTTTATGTGACCTTTAGAAAACTATATTCACAGAAATGTTCCCTCTAGTTTCCTAATAATTTTTAGAAGAAATATCACCACACTGAGGTAAAAGAGTTTTACTTCCTTAGGCCAAATTCTTGTCACAACATGAAATAGGCAAATGCAATTAGTCTAAAAAAAGCTCAGCCATAGTATCATAAAATTTAAAGGAATAGCCCTTAGGAATTAGCTCATATAGTTTTCATCCACAGCTTTAGAGGAAGACCTCATTTAACATGTTGCCCCATGGCCTCTGCTGTATTGAGTGGTCAATACATTGTTAGCAGACTTGTTCAGTTGTTATAAAGCTCCAGTATGATTTTTTTTTTTCTTGTCTATGGCCATACCGCCCTGAACCTGCCTGATCTCATCTGAATTTTTCCTTATATTGACCAAATACTTAACTGTCTATCACTCACTTGCTCAAACTATGCCTTCTGAAGTCAAAGTGAATTTATCTGTGCACTCTTCATAGCTCCCTAGTGTCTGTTAGGGGTTCTACGTTTCTCTCCATTTGACAGAAAATTGTCACCAGCGGTTTGTCCAAATGTGGGATTCAGTTCAGTCAGTTCAGTCACTCAGTCATTTCTAATACTTGGCAACCCCATGAACCACAGCACGCCAGGCCTCCCTGTCCATCACCAACTCCTGGAGTCCACCCAAACCCATGTCCATCGAGTCGGTGATGCCATCCAGCCATCTCATCCTCTGTCGTCCCCTTCTCCTCCTGCCCCCAATCCCTCCCAGCATCAGAGTCTTTTCCAATGAGTCAACTCTTCGCATGAGGTGGCCACAGTACTGGAGTTTCAGCTTTAGCATCATTCCTTCCAAAGAACACCCAGGGCTGATCTCTTTTAGGATGGACTCATTGGATCTCTTTGCAGTCCAAGGGACTCTCAAGAGTCTTCTCCAATACCACAGTTCAAAAGCATCAATTCTTAGGTGCTCAGCTTTCTTTATAGTCCAACTCTCACATCCATACATGACCACTGGAAAAACCATAGCCTTGACTAGATGGACCTTTGTTTGCAAAGTAATGTCTCTGCTTTTTAATACGCTATCTAGGCTGGTCATAACTTTCCTTCCAAGGAGTAAGTGTCTTTTAATTTCATGGCTGCAATCACCATCTGAAGCAATCTTGGAGCCCATAAAAATGAAGTCAGCCACTGTTTCTACTGTTTCCCCATCTATTTCCCACGAAGTGATGGGACCAGATGCCATGATCTTAGTTTTCTGAATGTTGAGCTTTCACTTTCATCAAGAGGCTCTTTAGTTCTTCTTCACTTTCTGCCATAAGGGTGGTGTCATCTGCACGTGGGATTGCTTTTTAACAAAATGAGAAGTCCGGTATAAAGCTTGGTGTAAATTCGATATTTCAACAACATTAGATCCAAAGTCATTGTCTTTTCCTCGTGGTTGCTGATGGAGGCTGAGGCTACTGGAAGGAGTTAAGAGTGGACAGAGGAGGAAGAAAAAAATACTTATATCCACAAAGTCTGCTGATTTTTCAAGGGGCTTTCTTTAAAGTTCTGCCCAATGATTTTTGCTTAAATCTCATTGGCTTTAGCTAAAATGGTTAAGAAGAGAATTTTTATATCTGGGCACATTATCATACACAATGAAATTGAGATTCTATTAACAAAGAAGAGGGGAAAATCTTAGCATCAAGAGGTATCTACTACATTAACCTTTAAGTATTCTAAAACATCTGCAAGATCCCAAATTCTCTCTTCTCTTTGTCAAGCTAGAAGCAATTTCAACTACTGTGAACCTTCTTTTTGAGATCCCTCATGAAAAACGTCATCATCTTCCCAAAGTTTCAAGTGCCTTTTGAAAGTATAGCACCCAGACCTGGACCTCAAAATGACACTTGGGTTCAGACTCTTGTTCCAATTTACTACATTTCTAATCAGGCAACCTCTCATTTACAAATATTTTTGGTAACTTGTTCAAATTGAATATGCAATCAGCCAAAGCCCTCTGAAATTTTTCACAGGGAATGAACCAAAGTTAGTATTACTGTCTCCCACATTTGTATTTTTATCAATTTTACTGAGGTGTTATCTACATGTGATAAAATACAACTATTTTAAATGTAAAACCTGTTGAGCTTTGGCAAATGTACACAATTGTGTAGCCACCACTACTAACAAGATATAAAATATTTTTCTCACCCCAAAAGTTCTCTCATGCTCTTTTCCTTTCAATCCCAACACCACCTGTCCTAGGAAACTACTGATCAGATTTCCATCACTGCAAATTTATTTGGTATACTCCAGAAGTTTGAATAACTTCATATTCTTTCATGCCTGGCTTTTTTTGCACAGTGTGTGTTTTTAAAATTTGTGTTGGTATGTGTATCATTAATTCATTTCTGATTATTGCTCAATATATATTTCATTCTATAAAGTATCACTGTTTGTTTATCCATCCTCTCAATGATTGGCATGTTGATAATTTCCACTTTGAAGCTATTATGAATCAACTTGAGGTGAATGCTCCTATACAAGTATTTTTGTAAAAACACAGGTTTTGTTCTCCTTAGCAAATGCTGAGGAGTGGAATTTCTCAGCATATAGTAAATGTATGTTTAACTTTTTATAATAAAATACCAATCTGATTTTAATAGTGGTTGTACCATATTACCACTCGCACCAGTAATGTTAGTCTTAACCCACATCTTTAAAACACGCATATCATCAGTTTTTGTTTTAAAATTCTAATATTTTTGTACTTACTGCAGTTTTAATTTGCATTTCACTGATAATGATTTTGAACATCTTATGTTCTTATTGGAACAGTAAATATACAGTAAATATTTACTGTAAACAGTGAAAATACAAAAATTTGTATTTTTATTTTCCTCATGACTATAAAGTCAGCCAACAGGATTTGGTGCTTTTGCTTTTCTCATTTACTCACCTTGCACTGTTACTGAAAATTAACTGATTATATAAGGGTCAGTATATTAACTGGACTCTATTCTGACTCTATTTTAGTCTTTTATTTGTTTATTCTTACAGCAGTGTAACTATGTTGATTATACTGACTTTGCAGTAGGTCTTAAAATGAAATGATAGTGCTCCAAATTTCTTTTTTATCTTTTAAAATGATAGCTTCTTAATCCCCTTCAACTGGCAGTATAAATTTCTGTAACATCGCCCAGTAGGATTTTAATAGGGGTTGTGTTGAATGTATAAAGCAGTTTGGGGAGAATAGAAATTGTAGCAATGTTGTATCTGCCAAACTTATAAACCTGATATATTTCTTCATAATTTATATATTTTAAATTATTTTTATCAATGAGCATTTAAAGCTCTGACATTTTCTGTATATAAATTTATGATTGTGTTGTTGCTTGACAAAGGGGTCCCGACATGTGTATTTTGAAAAGCAGTCCCTATGCTTCTGATGTGCATTTATTTCCCTTTTTGTCCACAATCTAAGAGCCACAGCAATAGAGGCCTTTCTCCAGGTTTGATATTGTTCAACACCAGCATTCAATAAGATAGAAATTTTCCTTATTATCAGTTAAGTCTCAGTTTTCTATTGTTTCCACAAAATTATCACATAACAAGAAAATATCAAATTTCTTGCTGAACCCCCTACGTATAGTATCTACAGCATCCTTTTAATATACCATTTGAATACTTTTACAGTTTTTTAAAAGACAATTTAGATTCTGTCAAAGTGAGTTCATTTTCTGTTGTATAAATCAATCTCTTCTTTCTAGATAGTCAGAAATTATATATTTAAAAATACACTGGAGACCTTTATGTAAAGCTTTACATGTGTTATGAAACTACTGAAGACATTATTCAGTTATAGATGAGATGGTTGGATGTCACCACCGACTCAATGGACATGAGTTTGAGCAGGCTCCAGGAGTTGGTTATGGACAGGGAAGCCTAGTGTGCTACAGTCCATTGGATCACAGAGTCAGACATGACTGAGTGACTGAACTGAACTAAACATCCAATTTAACTGCATTTCTTGTTGCCCATGTTTTCCATTTTGAGCATATAGGGATTCTGCATCAAGAAACTGTATCTAATGAAATGTTGTTTCTCAGTCGTTCAGTTGTGCCTGACTCTTTGCGACCCCATGAACGTCAGCATGCTAGACTTCCTTGTCCTTCACTATCGCTCAAACTCATGTCCATTGAGTCAGTGATGTGCATTGAGTCCTCTCATCTTCTGTAACAGCCTTTTCCTCCTGCTGTCTGTTTTTTTCCAGCATCAGGGTCTTTTCTAATGAGCTGGCCCTTCACATCAGCTTCAGCATCAGTCCTTCTAATGAATATTCAAGATTAATTTCCTTTAGGATTGACTGGTTTGATCTCCTTGCAGTCCAAGGGACTCTCAAGAGTCTTCTCCAACACCACAGTTCAAAGCACCAATTCTTCAGTGCTTAGCCTTTTTTATTGTCCAGCTCTCAGAGCCATACATGACTACTGGTAGAACCATAGATTTGACTAGATGGACCTTTGTCGGCAAAGTTATGTTTCTACTTTTTAATATGCTATTTAGGTTTGTCATAGATTTTCTTCCAAGGAGCAAGCATCTTTTAATTTCATGGTGACAGTCATCATCTGTAGTGATTATGGAGTCGAAGAAAATAAAATCTGTCACTGTTTCTATTGTTTCCCGATCTATTTGCCATGACCTACCTGATGGGACCAGCCAACAAAGGTCTGTCCAATCATGGCTATGGTTTTTCCAGTGTCATGTATGGACATGCGAGAGTTGGACTATGAAGAAAGCTGAGCACTGAAGAATTGATGATTTTGAACTGTGGTGTTGGAGAAGACTCTTGAGAGTCCCTTGGACTGCAAGGAGATCCAACCAGTCCATTCTAAAGGAGATTAGCCCTGGGTGTTCTTTGGAAGGAATGATGCTAAAGCTGAAACTCCAGTACTTTGGCCACCTCATGCGAAGAGTTGACTCATTGGAAAAGACTCTGATGCTGGGAGGGATTGGGGGCAGGAGGAGAAGAGGATGACAGAGGATGAGATGGCTGGATGGCATCACCGACTCCATGGACGTGAGTCTCAGTGAACTCTGGGAGTTGGTGATGGACAGTGAGGTCTGGCATGCTGCGGTTCATGGGGTCGCAAAGAGTTGGACATGACTGAGTGACTGAACTGATGAGACAAGATGTCAAGATCTTAGTTTTTTGAATGTTGAGTTTCAAGACAGCTTTCACTCTCTTTCATCTTCATCAAGAAACTTTAGTTCCACTTTGCTTTCTGCCATGTGGGTGGTGTCATCTGCATATTTGAGGTTATTCATATTTCTCTCAGCAATCTTGATTCCAGATTGTGCTTCATCCAGCCCAGTATTTAGCATGATGTACACTGCATAGATGTTAAATAAGTGGGTGACAATATACAGCCTTGATGTACTCTTTTCCCGATTGGAACCAGTCTATTGTTCCATGTCTGGTTCTAACTGTTGCTTCCTGATATACATACAGATTTCTCAGAAGGCAGGTAAGCTATTCCTGCCTCTGATATTCCCATCCCTTTAAGAATTTTCTACAGTTTGTTGTGATCCACACAGTCAAAGTCTTTGGTATAATCAATGAAGCAGAAGTAGATTTTTTTTTTTGGAATTCCCTTGCTTTTGCTATGATCCAACAGATGTGGACAATTTGATCTTTGGTATCTCTGCCTTTTCTACATCCAATTGTACATCTGAAAGTTCTTGGTTCACATACTGTTGAAGTTTATCTTGAAGGATTTTGAGCATTACTATGCTAGCATGTGAAATGAGCGCAATTGTGCAGTACTTTGAACATTTTTGGTATTGCCCTTCTTTGGGATTGGAATGAAAACCAACCTTTTCCAGTCCTATGAAATGTAAATACTATTAAATTATGAAATTTTAAGCAATTTTTTAAAATCTGCATCTTTTTTCTATGTAATATTTAAGACAGATAAAAGATACTGAATTAATACAACTTACCCTTTGTCATATAAGCCAGTACTTATCAGAATGCCTCATTTTTAAAGTTACAGAAAATGTTTTAAAAAAATCCAATAGATTTTATACTAAACTACCTATATTTTGTTTCAGCATAGACATACTTGCCAGCATCTTGTATTTTAAGTCAATTTAATAAAACATAATTATGTATCTATTGTTAGAAGCTATCAATAATTATAAGGTTTAGTAAATTTTTTTCTTACACATTCTTAAGGTAATTTTGTAGATGAAGTTCTTTTCCCAGGTAGTGATTTAAAACATTCATGTGTTTATAGTTGATTTTTATGCGGTACAGTTATTTTATTTTCATTTGAAAATCCACATTTTAGTTGCAGAGAAAAAAGCAGACAAATACAAGATCTATTCTTCCATTGTACATAAGTATAATAATAAATAGATTTAGAATTTTAACAATTTTTCTAAAAATATGTTCAATTAACAATTTCTCAAATATATGAAACTTTATAATTAAATTTCAAAAAGATTATATTTATTATTATTGTGTCATAGCAACCTTCTTCTAAAATAGATCCAACAATTTTAATAATAATTTTATTCAATATGTTTCAGGTACTCCAACAGAAAATGCATTTTAATTTCTCAGTATACTCATTTACCCAATATCTATAAGGATAATATTTTAGAGCATAAGTAGCATAAATCCTGTTTCAGTTGTCTTGGATAAGAGCATGCAAAAATATATTAATAAATGGTGTGGTTTAAATGGTTAAAAATTAATAACTTCACTTTTTGTCATAGAAAATAGTTGTTTTATAAAATTTAGTGCAAATACAGTTCAAAGAATAGCAGAGTGTAAGTGTCTAGCATCTGTCTCCTTTGTGGAGCAACAGATGACCACACATTTGGGACAGTGAGAAGGGCATTGGATACTGCCAGCAACAGTCCAATTGTAAGAATCTCAATGGTACCTGTCAGTGTGATCAGATTGCTCTATTTTGAAGGATGATTCTCAGTGCCCTAGTTTTTCTGTTAACCCACTTACTGCCATACTGCTCACTTGCCCTTCTCTTGGACTAACTGCTGTGTCCTGTCCTATCTTTGATACAGAATCTTAAATGCTTTCAGCTCTTAATTTAGGATCTCAGTACCACAGGAGGGGAGCACCTTAGAGAACTGAAGTACTGTTATATTTTTCCACCATTCAGGATAAAAGCATGCTGTTTGGATAAGAGCTGAAAATGGTTCAATAAAATAGTCCTACCTAGAAATAGATAAATAAATGAAGTCAAACGTGAAGAAATCTGTTCAAATGGTTCAGGAAACAATATGACATTATTTCATACATCTTTAAAAATTGAAGAGTTTACACATGCCAGGTGGTCTAAGGAAAAAATCCTCTTGCTTGTGAAATAAACATTTGTAGACAAGAATCTTTTTTTTTTTAATATAATGTTTTGGGAACATGATGGGAACTCTTAAACCTATTGTACATAAAACTTGGAATATATTAACATTTAATATAAAATGTTGCCATCTGTCCTCCTGTTCTTTACTAAATTCAGAAAAGACAAATATGCCAACAATGCAATGAACCCTGTTTACAAGAAAGTATCACCTTTAGAGCAAAACATGTAAAATTAAGATTGATTTCTTCAAAAGGATATTTTAAGGTCTTAAATCTAAATTAAATAGAACCATAAATAATTTATTCTTAGCCATCAACATGCAGCTTAATGTAGTTGGTCACAACATATTTAAATTTTATTTTGGAGTCAATTTCCACTATCTGAAACAGAGATTGGCAAACTGTGGCTCATTTCTTGTTTTGAAAATAAGTTTTATTCTAACATAACCATGCCTATCCATTTACTTAATGTCTGTGGCTGCTTTGATAGAGCCATACAGTTGTATCAATGTCTGTGATACAACTCAGTTGAGTAGTCATATCAGAGACCATATGTCCAACAAAATTACTTACTCTCTTACTTTTACAGAAGTTTGCCAACTTCCGGTATAAATCATAAATAAAACCATATCTGTTGAAGTTTAAATGTATTATAGTCTAAAGAGAATAAATATTGTAAAAGATTTATGTTCAATACTTTCTACTATGAAATTTTTCAAATGAATAAGTAGTGCACCAGAGTGAGTTCTGTGGAAAGTCTTTGTTATATTTAAAAGAAAAAAAGAATCTTATAGCTGAAAGGAACTAGATATTGTCTTTCTCCCTACTTGAGAATCTGTCAGGATGATAAAGATCTGAGAATCATTCAGTAAATCAACCAATTTAACTTTTAAAGTCTAATATTAACCAAACTTCTTTGACCTCCCTTTCTCCCCACCATAAGCCAGTTTTTAATATTTTTGTATGACAATGATCTCTGAAAGAAAGTGCTAAACATGCTATCCTAAAAAAATATGTGCTTCTAAAATGTGAGAACATACAGGTCAAAGCAGTCCAACTGAATTTATAGAATCATTGATTGTAGATTTAAAAGAGCCATAAAGTTCATTTAATCCAGTTCCCAATTATAGTAGGTTATAGAAAAATTAAACTAATTAATTCCAATATGCTAATCTTATTTTACTACATAAGATATGGCTAATCAGGAGTATCTTGAAGTTAATACTTATGCAATAAGTATTAATATGCAATATACCTAATGGATTGCATATGTACATTGGCTTCATCACTGTAGATGAAACATCATTATGCCATGATAAATGGTGAAACAATTGTGATTTTACATATTGTATTAAATCAGTTAGTGCTATCATTAATTTTAATAGGATATTTATGAGTCCCTAACTAGATTACTTTATAAGTAAGTAATGAATGCACCCTTAACATGTTTTGTTATTTTAGAGGTAATATAAGTTTAATTATGCAGATAATCCAAGTAGATTTTTTTGCCTCTGGGTTATCACTTTCATTTTAATGACTTGAATGCTTCTTATCATATTTGTGAATAGGATTAATTAAATCTAAAATGATGCTTTTAATACTGTGTGATGGAATAAATTTATTAGGAAGGTTGACATCCATGTGTTGGTCAAAATTATTAGTCAATCTGTTAGACTCTGATAAGTACAAACTCACAAAGACAAATTGTTCATTTCCATTTAGCATTTTATTTTAAATATAGTCATTCTTTTATGGATTGTCAGTTAATTCAAAGTTAAAAATATTTTTCACATTAATTCATTTATTAAACAAATAACTTATTTAGAATTTACTGTATGTACTATTAGAATCTAAATTCCACAAGGCAGAAGTCTTGATTTGTTTATGCTGTGCTTATTGCTTGCTATGTAATGGCTACTCAAAACTATATACTGAATGAATGAATGGTTCTAAATACTGAAGATTCAGCAACATAACATGAAACAGCCTCAATACTCAATTTGCTTAGAGTATTAAAGGCATTTGTAGCACTGTGTAGAAGATACACAATATAAATAAATACGGAGGCTATGAGTCACTTGGGAAGAAACTAACCCAATTTTTAGGAGAGGGGCCAGGGAAGACTACCTTGCAACTGCTAGCCTACTTTCTAATTCTATGAATTTCTTTATTCTGGACATTTCATATAAGTGGAATAGTACAAAACCATATAATATATATGTAAAAGGAATAATAAAATACATTGTCTATTATGACTGGTTTCTCTCAGTATAATCTAATATCATACATGATAAACATTGTGAAAGAAAGTGAAAATGAAGTTGTTCAGTCGTGTCCGACTCTTTGCGACCCCATGGACTGTAACCTACCAGGCATTCTGTCCATGGGATTTTCCAGGCAAGAGTACTGGAGTGGGTTGCCATTTCCTTCTCCAGAGGATCTCCCCAAACCAGGGATTGAACCCAGGTCTCCCACATTGCAGGCAGACACTTTACCATCTGAGCCACCAGGGAAGCCTGATACGTATGGTAGCATGTATAGGTATTTTATTCCTTTTTATTGCCAAATAATTTTCTATTATATGAACATCCCATATTTGGTTATCCATTCATTATCTGATAGACTTTTTTTTCTGCTTTATGGTTATTATGAATAATGCTAATACTAACATTTATGTACAATTCCTTTTGTGTGTGGATACATGTTTTGAATTCTCTTGGATGTCAAGGAGTGGAATTGGTAGATGATATTGAAATGATTCTATGTTTGAATTTCTTGAAGAACATTCAAACTGCTTTTAAAAATGAATGCAGAATTCTACATTGCCACCAGCAATGTTGGATCAAATTTTACATACCAATTTTGGATCCAATTTTATGCACTATTAAATGTTTTATTTTTTTATATGTATGCTCTGATTTGGGTTTCCCAGGTGGCACTAGTGGTAAAGAACCCACTTGCCAATGCAGAAGACATGAGATGTGGGTTAGATCCCCGGGTCAGGAAGCTCTCCTCCAGTATTGCTTCCTCCAGAAGCAACCCACTACAGTATTCCTCCCTGGAGAATCCCATGGGCAGAAAATCCTAGCAGACTACACTCCATAGGGTTGCACAGAGTCGCACAAAACAGAAGTGACTTAGCACATACCCATGCTCTGATTTATTCCATAAGTAGTCTCCCTAAGTAGATTGACCCTCCTTTTAAAGATAGCAGTTCTGTTTTATACATTTCTAAGAACTGTGAAGGGTCTGGGATTCTGCCTTCCTTTCCAGCTAACAAATGAGCCTGACAGTTTCATGGATGCTGGCAGAAGACACAGGCCTCCTCAGTCAGAGACAAAGGACTATTACTTACCACAATTTCAGTAGCCAGAATATCAGCATTTTCCTTTGCTTCTTGCCCAGTTCCCAATTTGTTCAAGGTGATTTGAAGAGGGACAGGTAACATCAGCACACACAATGGGTTGTGTCACCCAAGAGGAACATTAAAGCTTGAGAGAAAGATATTTTTCTGTTTTCCCTGTCTGTTTACTATATAAACATCCTTGAAATGATAGCCTAAAACAAAGGCAGTCTGTGCTTCATTTTATACAGAACTGTGAGGCACAAGAAGAATTGACTCTATAAAATGCCTCTCAAAATGTTTTGCATCTAGCAAGTTATCAGTTTGTTGATGTTATTTTGTTTTGCCATGTGGCAAATATCAAATGATGAATTTGTGAAGGAAATATTTATTTTCTGTAATATTTTCTGTGATTAGGCCAAATGCTTCTTTTTTATATTAAGAATGATTTTGTCAAGTTCTTTAACTTCTGTGATTCATTGCCAAAAACTAGGTGCTTCTCTAATTGCTGTAGCTAGGACTTCCAAAACGATGTTGAATAATAGTGGTAAGAGTGGACATCCTTGTGTTTTTCCTGATCTTAGGGGGAAATGCCTTCAGTTTTTCACCATTGAGAATAATGTTTGCTGTAGGCTTATCATATATGGCCTTTACTATGTTGAGGTAGGTTCCTTCTATGTCCATTTTTTGAAGAGTTTTAATAATAAATGGTGCTGAATTTTGTCAAAGGCTTTTTCTGCTTCTATTGAGATTATTATATGGTTTTTATCTTTCAATTTGTTAATATGGTATATCACATTGATTGATTTGTGTGTATTGAATAATCTTTCCATTGCTGGAGTAAACCCAATTTGATCATTATGTATGAACTTTTTGATGTGTTGCTGAATTCTGTTTGCTAAAATTTTGTTGCAGATTTATGCAGCTATGTTGAGCAATGATACTGGCCTGTTGTTTTTTTGTTTTGTTTTGTCTTTGTCTGGTTTTGGTATCAGGGTGATGGTGGCTTCATAAAATGAGTTTGGAAGTGTTCCTTCCTCTGCAATTTTTTGGAAAGAGTTTTAGAAGGATAGGCATTAACTGTTCTCTAAATGTTTGATACAATTCTCCTGTGAAGCCATCTGGTCCTGGGCTTTTGTTTTTTGGAAGATTCTTGATCACAGCTTCAATTTCAGTTCCTGTAATTGGGTTTTCCATAATTTCTATTTCTTCCTGGTTTAATCTTGGAAGATTGAATTTTTCTAACAATCTATTTCTTACAGATTATCCATTTTATTGCCATATAGTTGTTCATAATAGTCTGTTATAATACTTTATAGTTCTGCATTGTCTATTGTAACCTCTCCTTTTTCATTTCTAATTTTGTTGATTTTATTCTTTTCTCTTTTTTTTCTTGATGAGTATGGCTAAAGGTTTGTCAATTTTGTTTATCTTCTCAAAGAAACATTTTAGTTTTATTAATCTTTACTATTGTTTCTTTCATTTTTTTTTCACTTGTTTCTGCTCTGATCTTTATTATTTATTTCCTTCTGCTAATTTTGGGGTTTTTTGGTTCTTCTTTTTCCAGTTGTTTTAAATGTGAAATTAGCTTGTCTATTTGATGTTTCTCTTGTTTCTTGAGTTAGGATTGTATTACTATAAACTTATCTCTTAGAACTGCTTTTGCTGCATCCCATAGGTTTTGAATTGTCATGTTTTCATTGTCATTTGTTTCTAGAATTTTTTTTATTTCCCTTTTGATTTCTTCAGTAACCCATTGGTTGTTTAGAAATGTGTTGTTTAATTTCCATGTGTTTGTGTTTCTTACAGTTTTTTTCCTTGTAATTGATATCTAGTCTTAGCATTGTGGTCAACAAAGATGTTTGATACAGTTTCAATTTTCTTAAATTTATTGAGGTTTGTTTTGTGACCCAAGATGTGATCTATCCTGTAGAATGTTCCATGTGCACTTGAGAGGAAGGTATATTCTTTTGCATTCAGATGGAATGTCCTAAAGATATCAATGAGATCCATCTCATCTAATGTATCATTTAAGACTTACATTTCCTTATTAATTAATTGTATGTTTTGATGATCTGTCCATTGATGTGAGTGGGGTGTTAAAGTCTCTACTATTATTGTGCTTCTTCTTTTATGTCTGTTAGTGTTTGTCTTATGTATTGAGGTGCTCCTATGTTGGCTGCATAGGTATTTACAATTGTTATGTCTTCCTCTTGGATTGATCCCTTGATTATTATGTAGTGTACCTCCTTATCTCTTGTACTATTCTTTATTTTAAGGTCTATTTTTTCTGTTATGAGAATTGCCACTCCAGCCTTCTTTTACTTCCCATTTGTGTGGAATATATTTTTCCATCCCCTCACTTTCAGACTATGTGTTTTTAGGTCTGAAGTGTGTTTCTTGTAGATAGCATGTATATCAGTCTTCTTTTTGAATCCATTCAGCCAGTCTGTGTCTTTTGGTTGGAGCATTTAATCCATTTACATTTAAATGAATTATTGATATGTATGTTTCTATTGCCATTTGCTTAACTGTTTGGGGTTGATTTTTTAGATCTTTTTTCTTCCCTTGTATTTCTTGACTTTATAACTCCCTTTAACATTTGTTGTACAGCTGGTTTGGTGGTACTGAATTCTCTTAACTTTTGCTTGTCTGAAAAGCTTTTGATTTCTCCATCAGTTTTGGATGAGGTCCTTGCTGGGTACAGTAATCTTGGTTGTAGATTTTTCCCTTTTGGTACTTTAAATATATCCTGCCATTCCCTTCTAGCCCACAGAGTTTCTGCTGAAAGATCAGCTGTTAAGTGTTTGGGGTTTCCCTTGAACGTTTACTTGTTGCTTTTCCCTTGCTGCTTTTAATATTCTTTTGTTGTGTAGTCTTTGTTAGTTTGATTAGTATGTGTTTGGAGTGTTTCTCCTTCGGTTTATCCTATATGGGACACTGTGCCTCTTGAACTTGGTTGACTATTTCCTTTTCCATATTGGGCAAATTTTCAACTATAATCTCTTCAAAATTTTCTTATATCTTTTCTTTTTCTCTTTTTCTTCTGTGACTCCTATAATTCGAATGTTGGTGTGTTTGATATTGTCCAAGAGGTCTCTGAGACTATCCTCAGTTCTTTTCACTCCTTTTACTTTATTCTGCTCTTCAGAAGTTATTTCCACCATTTTATCTTCCACCTCACTGATTCATTCTTCTGCTTCAGATATTCTGCTATTGATTCCTTCTAGAGTATTTTTAATTTCAGTAATTGTATTGTTTGTCTCCGTATTTTTACTCTTTAATTCTTCTAGGTCTTTGTTAATTGATTCTTGTATTTTGTCCATTTTGTTTTCAAGGTTTTCGATCATCTTTACTCATTATTCTGAATTCTTTTTCAGGTAGTTTGCCTATTTCCTCTTCTTTTATTTGGACTTCTGTGTTTCTAGTTTGTTCCTTCATTTGTGAAGTATTTCTCTGCTTTTCATTATTTTTTTGTATCTTATTGTGTTTGAGATCTCCTTTTCCCAGGCTCCAAGGTTGAATTCTTTCTTCCTTTTGGTTTTTGCCCTCCTAAGGTTGGTCCAGTGGTTTGTGTAAGCTTTGTATAGGATGAGACTTAGGCTGAGTTTTTTGTTTGTTTGTTTATTTTTCCTCCAGTAGGCATGGCTGAGTGATGTGGTAATGCTGTTTGTTGATGATTGGGTTTGTATTTTTGTTTTGTTTGTTGTTTAGATGAGGTGTCCTGAACTGGGTGCTACTAGTTGTTGGGTGATGACAGGTCTTGTATTCAAGTGGTTTCCTTTGTGTGAGTTCTCACTATTTGATACTCCCTAGGGTATCAAATCAGAGAAGGCAATGGCACCCCACTCCAGTACTCTTGCCTGGAAAATCCCATGGATGGAGGAGCCTGGTGGGCTGCAGTCCATGGGGTCGCGAAGAGTCGGACACAACTGAGCGACTTCACTTTCCCTTTTCACTTTCATGCATTGGAGAGGGAAATGGCAACCCACTCCAGTGTTCTTGCCTGGAGAATCCCAGGGATGGCGGAGCCTGGTGGGCTGCCGTCTATGGGGTCACACAGAGTCAGACACGACTGACGAGACTTAGCAGCAGTAGCAGCAGCAGCAGGAGGATATCAAATACTCTTAGAGTCAGTGCTCCCACTCCAAAGGCTCAAGGCTTGATCTCTGGTCAGGAACAAGTTTTCCACAAGTGGTTTTTTATGGCATTAAGTGAGATTAAAGCAAATACCCAAAAACAAGAAACCAAAGATGAATCCTAGACAAATTACACTTATAAAATCAGACAAATAATAATTAAAATAATGGAATATGCACATATACATATACACCCATAAGCGAAGTCAAAGTAGTTCAACAAAATAAAGTACAGTAGACTGACCCAGCGAACAAAGGAAATAAAAAATTGTGTTTACCAGTTAAGAACAAAACTAACTACAGCACAAACTGGAAAACAAAACTAAAGCAAGGTGTCAGTTGGGGAATAAAGCAATGAAAATAAAACTAAATTTGTTGAGATGAAAAGAAAGAAAGAAAAAAATTAAAGAATAGATATGCAAAGTTAAATAGAGGTAGATAATGAAGATTTATATACATTAAAGATTAACTGCAAGGGGAAAAGAACAGTAGGAAAAACAAACAAAGAAATAAATATAGAAAAATAATAATAGGTTGAAAAAATTAAAATTAAAATAATAGAGAGAAAAAAAATAGGAAAACTCCACATAACTGCAAAAGCCCAACATAGAGGCAGAGGTTTATAAAAACAATAAAAAAAAAAAATGTGACTGACCAAAAAAAAAAAAGGCTCAAAATCTTAATTGGATTTCATAGTGCCAATAAAATTGACAGTTGCAACAGAGAGGGAAAAAACGAAAAAGAAACCAAAAGAATCTACAGAACAAGTCAAAACATAAGAAGAATAAATGTTTTTCTGGAGTCACTGCTGTCAGAGATCTTTCCCTTCCTGAGAGTTACAGTCCACCTCACCTCCCTAGGATACCCTCTAACACTTTACTGATCTCTGCGCTTGCTGTGGGGGCAGCTCAGATTCTAATCTGCTCCTACTCTTGTGTGTTCTTGCCTCCATTGTCCACAGCTATCAGAACTAGTGCATTTTCTTTTTTGGGAGCTCTCCATTTCCAGTTCCAGTTCAGCCGCTCAGTTGTGTCCAATTCTTTGTGACCCCATGAATCCCAGCACACCAGGCCTCCCTGTCCATCACCAACTCCTGGAGTTCACTCAAACTCACATCCATCGAGTTGGTGATGCCATCCAGCCATCTCATCCTCTGTCATCCCCTTCTCCTCCTGCCCCCAATCCCACCCAGCATCAGAGTCTTTTCCAATGAGTCAACTCTTCACATGAGGTGGCCACAATACTGGGAGCTCTCAGTGTCCTTTTATATATTCCATAGACACAGCATCTGCCTAGTTGATTGTGTGGACTTAATCTGCAGCTTGTATAGCTGGTGGCAAAGTTTTTGGTCTTCTTCCTTAGCCACACTGGCTCTGGATTTCAATTGTGGTTTTACTTCTGCCTCTGCATGTGGATCATCCACTGGGGTTTGCTCCTAATACTGCCCTGGAGGACTTGGGTTTGCCCCTGTGAGGGCCAAGTGTGGAGGTGGTGCAGCGCTTGAGTCGAGGGGTTCTGGCAGCACCAGGTACTCAGGTGAGTTGGCAGCTAGGGCAGCAGGAAATATAGTGCTCCAGAAGAGTATGGCAACCAGTATGCCAATATACTCCAGTATTTTTGCCTGGAGAACACTCCAACAGAGAAACCTGGCAGGCCATAGTCTACAGGGTCACAGAAAGTTGGACACAACCAAAGCAACCCTGTGTACATAGACAGGAGAATTTTTTTTTTTTTGCCTGTGGAAGCTTTTCCCCAGTGAGAGTTGAGTGTGAGGGTGGTGCAGCTGCTTGGCTTGCAGGCATCCTGATGGTGCCAAATGGGTTGGGATATGGACTGCCTCTGCCTCAGGAGTTATGGCCCTATCAGAGGTTTTTTTTTTTTTGTTTTTGTTTTTTTTTTTGAGCTTCTTGTATCTGGAGATGAGAAGGCCTCTTTGGCATCTTTCTCTATAGCTCCTCCTGTTCAATTAGAGGGCTCCCTTGCCTGGGGTCCTTCTCTGTTGTTTGGTGCATCAGGCACATAGAGGGGCCCCCCTGGATGGGGTCCTACTCTGTAAATTGGTACATCAGGCACTTACAGGGGCACCCTGTGTGGAGTCCTACTCTGTAGTTCAGTGCATCAGGCGTTTGATGGGCCAGTCTCTCTGTTGTTCAGATGCTGGTGTGTTGTGAGAGAGAGGCTATGGTGATGGCTCCACCCACTATGCATGACTCAGCAATATCACCTTGTTCCCATGGCTGCCTGGCTTTCCTTCATAGGCAGTTCCCACCATAATCTCCTCCCTCTCAATCCTCCTCCCTCGATCCTTCTCTCTGCAGTCAACAGCAGCCCTCTCCCTGGAATTGCTCCACAATCCCTAAACTCCAGCTCCTAGCTGAGCATCTTCTAGGGGACCTGCTTCCCTGTCTGGGATATAGATAGCTGGGGCAAGGACTGTCTGATTCTCATTCCATTTAGGCTGCCACAGATCAGCTGTTTCACTCTCAGCCTTAAATGTTTCTCCTCTGACTCAAACAGTTGCCCCACTGTGGGGATCAGACCTCTGCTTCAGTTTCCCCACCCACCGAGGGCAGGCCCAGTCCTACTAACACTCCTGTTTTCCCCCCTAGTTCCTTTGTCCTTCACTTTCATGCATTGGAGAAGGAAATGGCAACGCACTCCAGTGTTCTTGCCTGGAGAATCCCAGGGATTGGGGAGCCTGGTGGGCTGCCGTCTATGGGGTCGCACAAGCGACTCAGCAGCAGCAGCAACAGCATATATTCCTTTCTGCTGGTCCGGTACTGCTGTCTGGTCTCAGCTGGTGCTCTGAATGCACTTCTGCGTCTGAAGGTGTATTCCTCATGTATCCATGGGAAGAGATGTACTCCACATCCACTACTCCTCCACCATCTTGTTCTCTAGAAGGTTTTACATTACTTTTAATAATTCTTTTATTCATCGTAAACTTTGAGAATCTTTATTCAACAAACTTTGAATATACTTTTGTTCTATGAGCTCTAATTGATATGTAACTGTTTTATTCACTGTATTTCAATCAGTATATTTTAAAAAATTTCTAGCTATCTACCAGACAAATCTTCTTTTTCTTCTTCTATGCCCCTCTCCCCCTCCCCTGCTTTTCTCTCTCCCTCTCCTCCTTATTGATTATTATTATTTACTTTTTTGTTATTTTTTATTTAAGAAGAAAGGAGAAAGAGGAAAGATGGAGATTTATTATGCTTTGTATTTATTGAATCAGTTTTGACTTCTTTGATCCCTATATACTTCTCTAAATGATTACACATCACATATTTAAATATCTGTCTCTACCTTTTCTAACTGTGAATAATGGTTTCATTAGACCACAGTTTTCTACATTTATTGATTTTCTTATTTTGAAAATGCAAATATTTGGTTTTATTTCTTCCATTGACTATGGCTTCTTCTTTCTCACTGAAATTGTTTCCTATAGAACAATTAATTTTGAAGAAATCTTATATCTAATTAGCCATAATAATATTTATAATTTTTTCATTATATTTTCTTCTGCACTTGAAGAAATCTGGTTTTCTAAAATATAGGGAGGCATGATGCTCAGATGGTGTCATGGGTCTGTATTCATTATTCTCACGCCCTTCCATTTCCCTCTGGAATCACCAAGTTGGAGAGGAGGACATAGGTTGCAAAGAAAGCCTTAAGGTTCATTCACCACCCTATGGAATTGGAAGAAGACTCAGATCCTAGAAATGTCTTTGTCTTTTGGAGTAGTTAGGTGGCCTTACTGCCCAAGAGGTGCCTTGACATAAATGGATCTCAATATTCCTATAAAAATATACCTCACTCTCTTGGTTCCTACAGCCTTAGGAAAAGTTCACAGGTACTTTTGATATCACATATAGATTAAAAAAAATTAAAACAACAAAACTATAGAACAACACTGTTGGATTGAACTCCTTCTGTTCCATGTGCTTTTGAAAGATCTAAAATGAATGTCCACTAAAGGGAATATTTCTGTTAGAGCCATCCTGTAGAATGTTAACAGTTATTTAAAGGAGCAAGAAGTAAATCCTTTCCAACTATGAAATATGTTCATGATATAATCAAATCAGAAAGATGAGATGAAGATCTTCATAATAATTTTCAAGTGAAAAAAGCACATACACATGCACATATGCATGTGCATATATGGATATGTGTATTTAATGGGAAAATATAAAGGAAATTAAGCCCTATTTCTTTTCACAGTGGTTCCCTCTGGGTTGGGCAGTGGTGTGCTTTTCCATTCAGCATTACTTATGTACTTTCATGTCTTATATGAAAAGTTCTGATTTTTGTGTGTGCCTTTTTCAATAAATTGCCACAAAGGACTCTGAATAAAGAATCTTATTCTTTAATTCTCTATTAATTTCAGAATTACTATTAGCCATTTCTGTTCTACTTTCTATATAGTTCTGAGTTGACTGTTACATCTCAAAGGTTTCATTCTGCTTTAGAATTCAGTTAAAGCCTTTGATTGTAGCTTGAGACAAACATATTCTTCCTCGTGCCTTGTAGGAAATGCTTTTCTCTTCCCTGGAGCTGGTGTTTGATGTCACAGATTATGCTCCTGACAAATCTAAGGCCTGTTCTTTGACCTGACCTCCATGGCCAGAATTTGCCCTTCTTCCATCCTTCTATTTTCCAGAGGATTAAATTTTAGTTTCCAGATTGAGACAATGTATTCTAGAATTGCATTCTCAAATTAAAATAGAAAAGACGTATTCAGTTATTGTCTAGAAAAATGTAAAAGGATGAGTATACATTCATTTTCTATTATTACTCCTCACCCTGGACATTAGCAATGACCTCTTCAACAGAAAACAAAATAGATTCACTTAAGCAGAAAAAAAAAAAAAAAACTACACAAGTTATTTAGATGAATGTTTAAATGTTGCCTATATTAGTGAGATGGTATTTCAATTCTCCACTTAACTTACAGAGACATAGAGGAGGGAAAGAGGAGTGGGGTTTGTAGTTGCAGTGTCTGTTCCTTCTTGGATCTTAATATTGACTCTGCCAAGGGTGGTCTTTGACAGGAAATAGATAATTAAAAACAAATTATATTCCATTGAAACAAATGCAACTCAATATTATCTTGGATTCACTGTAAACCTACCTTATATAACCTGATAAAGTTTCAATGAGCACACTATTTTTAATCCTAGTAATTTATATTTTATAGTTTCTGTACCATGCCAAAGAGTTGCTTACTCTAATTAGCTTATGGTCAACAGTATGCTTAATTAGAAATATTGGAAATCTGTCCCCCACAGCATTTCATTTAGGGTGTTTATGGTTCCAGGATGACTATCCTAATGAACAGAGTGATAAAAAGTACCATAAAGCAGAAATGAAATAGAATACCCATCAAGGCAAAAAGGTTTGTGTGTATGTGTGTGTTTTAGTAAAAGAATGATCTGTCCTTAGAATATAGTATTAAAACTGTCAATAAATTGGCATTGAAAATCTATCAGTAGCAAATGTCTGGTATTGTGGTTTGCTTCTAAGAGTCTAGGATGAAGGACACAGAGTTAAATTTAAAAATGGCTAATTTACTTAAAAAAAAAACAAAACAGTTCAAATAGCACCAATAATATTTCTGAAACTGACTAAAATTGACAAGAATACTGTAAAAAAGTTAGACCAGAAAATCATCAGCAGTCTTCTGTGTCTATTATGAAATTCATTGTTAGAGATGGTGGGAGAAATCAATCTTAGTTTATTCTTAGTATTCTCACCAAGTGCATATATTAAAATTAATGGTGTTTATTTGCCATCTTATTATCTAATAGTGATGATATTTTCCTCATAAATATTTATTATCTGATATAAAGATTTCTTTTACAGTTAAATGCAATAGATTTTTGTATTTATTGCATTGACAGAGGTATACCTACTGAAACTTCAGGTCTAGGTTATATAATATCTAGCAACATCTGTGACTGAGTCTTATTTGACATTATAAAAGAATCTTACAACTTAGGTAGAAGATATATTTGAGGTTCTGTAAGTTTTTATATAAAAAGCCATGCATATTAGGGGCTTTTCCCAATGACTCAAACAGTAAAGAATCCACCTGCAATTTAGGAGAACTGGAGACGTGGGTTCCATCCCTGAGTCAGGAAGATCCCCTGGAGGAGGGGATGGAGACCCACTCTGATATTCTTTCCAGGAAAATCCCATGGACAGAAGAGTCTAGTGGGCTACAGTCCATGAGGTCTCAAAGAGTCAGGCATGACTGAAGTGACTGAGCACACATGCACCCATGTATACATATATATATATATCTCTCTCTCTCCAAATAAAAGAGTCTAGCTACTGCCTCTAATATCAGGTAGATCTGTGAAATGTTTGCACAAATAAAATCAAATAGATTCTCAGTTTTCAGTGTCTTCATCAAACTTTTGTTGATCAACCCAGATATTGATTGATTCTTTTGGGAGATCATGGTTTCCCTTCAAATTTTGGTTAAAATTATACAGAGTCCCTCTGGAAAAAATGTGCATACACACAGATAAATTCAGAAGGATGGTAGGTCTCCTGGAGCTGTTCACAAATCCTCTAGGGATTTTAGGGACCCTAAAGTCCTGAAGGACCCTGAGACCCTAAGATCTAAGGTTAACTAAGACATAAGTATAATATTAAGTGTCACTTGGTCTTTCTAACCAGACTAGGTATTCTCAACTGTAAGTTATTAATATTCACTTTCAATGAATACATGAGGTAGGGTAGATCATATAAAGTGTTTGGCAAACATGTTGGCACATCATAAACAGATGAAACATTGTAGATCTTCAGAAATAAAATGTACTGGAATTATATTCCATTTTATTTAGGGCAATAAATAAAATGGAATATAATTCCACTACATTTCTAAAGACTGGGGATTGTCTACTTTTAAACACAAACTACATGTTCAGGAGTAAGAAATGTTGGAATTCACGAATGTCATCTAATATTAAACAGTAAACATTTCTGAGCCTGGTAGTCCAGGCCCTGCTCTTTCCACTCACTGCCTGACTTAACTGTCATAATCACCCCGTGAAGCAGACATGGAGGCTTAGAGAGTTTAAGGAACTAGTCTAAGTTTTGTATATTGAGCAAATCTAGAATTTTAGTTTTATTCTTTTTCAACTGCAGTTATGGTCTTGGTTTAATTTTTTACCCTAAGATAACTAAAATTGAATGAGTTTCACATATTCAAAAGTGAAACACTCTTGAATACATAATGATACTAAAAATATGAGTCTGTTGGGGACCATCAAAGGTTGCTAGAAAACCAAGTAATCAGCCTGAAAATGAGTAAATAGAAGAAATTCTTCAGCATTTAACCGAAGTTTATTAAAAAAACTGGGCCACAGAATTTTGTTCTTTATAAAATATTCTAGCTAATATGTGAAGAAAAATGATAAATTTAAAATATTGCTATTTTGTAATCCCCCAATGAAATAATGAATCTAGGCAGTAAGCAACAATGGACATTAATAAGAAAGAATGGGGAGAAGGAGAAGAATAGAGAGAAATAGGCATTACGTGCCTCAGGATGGAATACTATATTTATGAAGTATACTTGTAAAAATTCTGAATCTAGCCAAATCAGGACTCTGGACTTAACCATCAGATTATAGGGAACATAGACATCAGGCAAATATTTTAAATGATACCATGAAGGTGGCGGCAACAAGATCCATACTGTGAAAAGCTCTATAAAACAAAAGACCAATTTCTTCAAAAATCGTAGGGACTTAAGAGAGGGAGGGCCACCTATAGAATGAAAGAGACAGAATGATCAATCAACCAAATGCAATCTGTGGACCCAACTGAACTTCAGGATTCTGATTCAATCAAAGAAACAGTCAATAAAGAGCAAATTTATATTAGATATTATCTTAAATTTTTCATGGTGGCATAATAGTATCACAGTTGTAATACAGAAAGTCTTTCTGTTTAATGATACATACCATGAAATATTTCCCCTGGAGAAGGGAATGGCTACAGATTCCAGTATTCTTGCCTGGAGAATTCCATGGAGAGAGGAGCTGTAGTGGGATCTATCATGGGATCTATAGGGGAGGCTATGGGATCGCAGAGAGTCAGACATTACTGAAAACTGAAGTAAAAGAATATGTATGATTTTCTTCAAAAGAATCCTGTTAGCTGGTGTGTAGATGAAAAACAGAATGCTCCCAAACTGGTGAGTTTGTGAGGCTGGGCAATGGATACCTGGAGTTTTATTGATATGTTCTCTTTTTACCTGTTTATACATAGAAATTTTCTACAGTGAAATTTTTATAAAAATGAAATTTCACAAAATTTCATACTTGTCATAGAGTCAGCAAAGTTTCCTATGGCACATAGAAGCTACATATTTTATCTGTTAAGATTTGTTTACAAAGTATCATCTATATATATGGAATGGTATTAATTTGTGAATGATTACCAAAACTGGTTTAGTAGCTTTTTTTAAAATTCAAAACATCATGTTAACCTGTTTTATGGAGGAGTTGCTAATGTATCTTTTCCCTATGTAATATTACATAAATAATCATAAATAGCTAAAGAAATTATTTAGTAAATACATCTGTATAATAGATAATATATATATATTATATGTATAAATTATATCTTTTTTGGATAAAGTCAAAGATATATACAGAATATTAATATGTGTACGATTTCATAATGGAATTTAGTATTGAGGATTTCTTTATATTTTAAGATAGATGAAGCAAGAATCAAATTTACTAGCCGATTGGGGTAATTTGAGTGACATTTATGATAATGTAAGTAGCATCTCTTTCCCTTTTTGTATTTTCTAGTACTTATGCTTTGAATAGAAGTTACTGGGGGCTATTTCATTTATACTAATGTGATCTATTTATACCCATCAATGTTTTCTCTTAATACAATCAAAAGTAAAATAATGAAATAGGAGCTTAGATCTTGACAGATTAATCAGATTAGTAAATGGTCACTCTGTGACCACACTTAAAGTATCCTCCTGAGTATGAAGAGATGAGACTTGGTTGGACGTGCTTAGTTTGATGCTTGCTTTCTGGTTGGCCATAGTCTGTTCAACAAGACCTAGATGAGCTCATGTTCAGTTCAGTTCAGTTCAGTTGCTCAGTCGTGTCTGACTCTTTGCGACCCCATGAACCGCAGCACACCAGGCCTCCCTGTCCATCACCAATTCCTGGAGTTTACACAAACTCATGTCCATTGAGTCAGTGATGCCATCTAACCATCTTATTTTCTGTCGTCTCCTTCTCCCCCTGCCTTCAATCTTTCCTAGCATCAGGGTTTTTTCCAATGAATTAGCTCTTCGCATCAGGTGGCCAAAATATTGAAGTTTCAGCTTCAACATCAGTCCTTCCAATGAAAACCCAGGACTGATTTCCTTTAGGATGGACTGGTTGGATATCCTTGCAGTCCAAGGGACTCTCAAGAGTCTTAACCAACACCACAGTTCAAAAGCATCAATTCTTCAGTGCTCAGCTTTCTTCACAGTCCAACTCTCACATCCACCCATGACTACTGGAAAAACCATAGCCTGAACTGAATGGACCTTTGTTGACAAAGTACTGTCTCTGCTTTTTAATATGCTATCTAGGTTGGTCATAATTTTCCTTCCAAGAAGTACGTGTCTTTTAATTTCATGGCCGCAGTCACCGTCTGCAGTGATTTTGGAGCCCCAAAAATAAAGTCTGACACTGTTTCCACTGTTTCTCCATCTATTTGTCATGAAGTAATGGGACTGGATGCCATGATCTTAGTTTTCTGAATGTTGAGCTTTAAGCCAATTTTTTCACTCTCCTCTTTCACTTTCATCAATAGGTTCTTTAGTTCTTCTTAACTTTCTGCCATAAGGGTGGTGTTATCTGCACATCTGAGGTTATTGCTATTTCTCCTGGCAATCTTGATTCCAGCTTGTGCTTCATCCAGCCCAGTGTTTCTCATGATGTACTCTGCATATAAATTAAATAAGCAGGGTGACAATGAGAGATTCCTTTTTTTTTTTCTTTCTTTTACCTAATGAGAGAAAAGAACACTGCATTTCCTGCTTGTATCTACTAAATATTCTGCCATGGAAAATAAAATTGATGATAACAATGATGTTTCATTGTACAAACAAATTTAGAAAAATTATGATTTAGCAGTGATAGAATGAATAATTCTTATTAATCTACAATGCATAAATTTAAAGCTTCATTTTTGTATAAAATGTAGAGCTAAAGGATACATCTACTCTACTCATACTTTTATAATGGAAGAACCAAAGAAACTTGAAACCTAAGTTATAATGTTGTGGTCAGATTCATCAGAAAACAACACATCTTTCCAAACTATATGTACTCTTCAAATTTTCAAATATAACATTCCAGGATGACTGCTCAAACAAATATAGGATAAATATCTTCAATAAAATTAGGATATTTTAGAATACCAACAGAGATCTTTATCCAACTCACATTCAAAACAGGAAACTATTTTCATAGTAACTAAAAGAATACAGAGTAGGAATATTTGCCATTATAGTAAAAAGAATACAGTTGGTGATTTCAGGCAGAGAATTTCTTTACTACAGACAAAATCTCAGCATAAATACAATCACAGTGCATTCAAGCAAGAGAGGAAAAAAAAAAAAAAAACTTAGCATTGCTCAGTTACTACCAAAATAAATAGGTGTTGAGGAAGAAGAAACTTTTTCTCTTCTAAGTCTGTCTAGCTGGTCTAAGAATTAAATTGATTTGAGACTGATTAACAAGAGAAAATCAAATAATTGTTTGATTGTACCCAAGGGAGATCCAGGGAAAGGGAGTAAATTGACAAAATGGTAAAAATCCTCACCTTGAGTACCACCTTCAGCTAAAGTCAAAAGATGTTAGGGGTAGTGGTTTGCAATTTCAAAGTGGGGAGAAAGACAATTCTCATGGAGAAAGAAAAGCAAATGTTTGGTAACAAATGTTTCTGGGCCCTGCTCATACACTGGAACACACAATGGACTCTGATCTCTAGGCCCTGACACATTTTATGTATTTCTCTTAGCCCAAGAAAAACTTCCCAACTCTTGTTTCTTAAAAATATCTTAAATTAATTCCTAAGCCAAAGAGGCACATTTTGGGGTGGCAAGTTTTATTGTTCAGGTGCTCAGTCATGTCCAACTCTTTGCGATCCGTGGACAGCAGCACACCAGGCTTCTTTGTCCTTCACCATCTCCCAGAGTTTGCTCAAACTCATGTCCATTGAGTTGGTGATGACATCCAACCATCTCATCCTCTGTTGGAGGGAAAGTAAGCAGATTAGAAACCTACTAGTAATAAGGAGGGGTAGGAAGGAGAATACCCAGGTACGTTTTATCTAAAGTCCATATGTTATCAACATCATAGACATTGGAGATCATCTGAAACATCACATCATTAGCAAAGTTTTGGTAACAAACTTCTAACAGGCCTTGTCTCAATATCTTGGGAAAGCTGAGGAAGGAAATTTTTATTTTCAGGCCACCAGAGGAAGTACAGTTCCAGTCAAGATGTGATGCTTTCTTTAGATTTATCATGTGAATCCAACAGTCTATTCTTTGGAGTTTGGTAGTACAAGAATAGGTTAGCAGTACCTGATATGTGCCTGTCCAGTAAGGTTGTAGAGAGGTCTGGAGATGTCTTTTCCAGTAGATGAAATTTCCACATTAAAAGGTGTGATGCTTAAGGTCTTCATCTTCTGAGAGCTCACTGTGAAAAGATTGCTCTACCAGAGCATGGTTATTTTTAATAGAAGCAGTTAGGCCTTTGCAGTATTGGAATACCTTTCCTTTTATCAGTTGTGGGTCTAAAGAATCAAGATTCAAATGCATTGGGCATCCTGTGACTGTCTCAAAGGTTGAGAGTTTATGAGTTTCAGAAGTGGTAGATCTCAGATTCTGAAAGACCAATGGTTATGCATTTGCCCAAGGTATTTGGAGGGTTTCTACAGATCGCACTGAGTCTTAGTGCCTTTAGTGCATTCCACTAAATCAGTAAAAGTGTTATAAACTGACCAGAAAACACAGACCTGTCAAAACAGTCAGTAAAATATGTTCCTTAATCACTATGAAGTTTGAGAGAAGGCCTTCATGGAGGGATAATCTTTTCTAAAAAGATTTTTGAAAGAAAAGGCAGTAAAGCATTTCATTCCAATGTGAAAACATTACAGACCAACATTGAAACATATTTATATCCACAAGACAGAGGAAGTTCTGTGAAATTCATTTGCTAGATCTCTAATGGTCAATTAGGCTGTGTAAAATATCTGGGAGCAGTATCAACAGGCTTCCTGATGTTGTACTTTGTGGGGCAAGTGAGGAAGGCATTTTTGTGGCCTTCTTAATGTTTCCCCACTAATGTTGATTCATGAAGGTTATTGTTTTGTCAGGAGAATAATTTAATGCATGTAGATTGGTGACGAGTGGTAATTTTATAATCTCCAGTAGAAATGGGTTATTATTTGGCCCAATCAAGAACTGTTTTTTTTTTTTAATAAAACTGATAATTGTTAAATTTCCAATCTTGATCTTTTCCTCTTCTAGGGCTAATTCTAAGTTTTTTCTAGCCAAGTTTTCTAAGTTATCCTTTGCAGAAATATTCCTTTGTATCACGACAGAGCTTTGGCTGCTATCAGTCCCTTTAACAGCAGCATTACTTGTAGACATGTCAGTAAGCTGGTTTTCCTTAGCTTCTGGATAGTCAGACTTAGAATGTCTGGGAATCTTAATAATAGCTAAAGCAGCAGGTAAAGTATTGCGTCCAATAATTCCCAAACATAGAATCCATTTAAAAGTTTATTTCTACAGAAAGTAAGGAAGGCACATTGCTTCTACAACATCCAAAAACTGTGAACGACTTCAAAACCATACCTACTATCAATAGAAATATTAGCAATTTTGCTCTCAGCTAAAGTACAACCCCAAGTAAGAGCATATAACTCAGCCTGTTGGGCTGAAGTAGCCTTAGGTAAAGGTGCCGCCTCAATAATGTAAAAAGGAGTTGTAATAGCATACCCAGCACAGTATTTGCCACTGTCAACTTTTAAATAGGAGTGATCAGTGAACCATGAGAATCAGCATTACCCAGAGGAATTTCCTGTAGATCATAATGTGGAGTCAGGAGGTGATCTGTCACCGTTAAACAGTCCTGAGGGCTTTTGTTGGTAATGGAGGGAAAAGAGGAGCAGGGTTAAGGTTACTACAATTTAGAAGAGTTACATGAGGAACAGTTAACAAAAAGACAAACTAAGAGGTGAGATGGCTGGCTGAGAAATATAGAATGCGGTGAGAATTCAGGACGGCATCTAGCTTGTGTAGTACATAAGTGATTAAAAAAGATCACATAATGGTTTTCTCTGTGACCTTAACCAAAAAAGCAATGTATGTAATGACTTTAACACAGGGAGGGTATCCTCAGGCCACAAGGTCCATTTGCTGGCTGTCATACCCTTTGGGTTGATGCTGCTCCCCAGGATTTTGGTGTTACCCAAGAGCATTCCCTTCCTTTTCATATACAAACAAGAAAATGGGAATCTAATAATTAAGAGGCCCAGGGGAATGTGGATTCTTCACAGTTTGCTTTAAGGCCTCCTTGGCTATGTCATTTGGTGCTTCCCATTTATTGGGCTGGTTATTATTTTGTAAAATATACAAAGGTTTTGACATAAAAGAGAAATTGGAATTCAGTTTTGGTTGTAACCAACTAACCTGAGAAAACCCCATGACTGGTGTTTAGTTTTGGGTTTGGGAAAACATACAACACTATGAAGCCTATCTGGATCCAGATGTAACCCTTGTTTTGATATCAGACACCACAAATACTAAATCTGGGATTGGGCAGACTGCAGTTTTTCTTTGGGAACATTATCTCTATTTAAGGCTGAAAGTTTTGGCAAGTGGATTCTGTCTTCTGTGAGGAGGTTTGAGAAAGAGATCAAAGAGGCAAATCACCCACATATTGTAATAAAGTAGAACCTCTAAGGAACTTTATATCCTCCAGATAAGCCTGCAGGATTTGTAAGAAATTAGAAGGAAATTTGTAGGAAATTATAAAGATAATGCTGTGAACATGCTGCACTGAATATGTCAGCAAATTTGGAAAACTCAGCACAGAACTGGAAAAGGTCAGTTTTCATTCCAATCCCAAAGAAAGGCAATGCCAAAGAATGCTCAAACTACAGCACAGTTGCACTCATCTCATGCTGTAAAGTAATGCTCAAAATTCTCCAAGCCAGGCTTCACAGAATGTGAACTTTCAGATATTCAAGCTGGATTTAGAAAAGGCAGAGGAACCAGAGATCAAATTGCCAACATCTGTTGGATCATGTTAAAAGCAAGAGAGTTCCAGAAAAAATCTACTTCTGCTTTATTGACTATGCCAAAGCCTTTGACTGTGTGGATCACAACTGTGGAAAATTCTTAAAGAGATGGGAATACCAGGCCGCCTAACCTACCTCTTAAGAAATCTGTATGTAGATCAGGAAGCAACAGTTAGAACTGGACATGGAACAACAGACTGGTTCCAAATTGGGAAAGGAGTACATTAAAGCTGTATATTGCCACCCTGCTTATTTGACACATATGCAGAGTACATCATGCGAAATGCTAGGCTGGATGAAGCACAAGCTGGAATCAAGATTGCTGGGGAAATATCAATAACCTGAGATATGCAGATGATACCACCCTTATGGCAGAAAGTGATGAACTAAAGAGCCTCTTGGTGAAAGTCAAAGAGAGTGAAAAAGTAGGCTTAAAACTCAACATTCAGAAAACTAACATCATGGCATCTGGTCCCTCACTTCATGGCAAATAGATGGGGAAACAGTGGAAACCGTGGCTGTCTTTATTTTCTTGGGCTCCAAAATCACAAAATGGTGACTGCAACCATGAAATTAAAAGACACTTACTTCTTGGAAGGAAAGTTATGACCAACCTAGATAGCATATTAAAAAGCAGAGACATTACTTTGCCAAAAAAGGTACATCTAGTCAATGCTATGGTTTTCCCAACAGTCATGTATGGATGTGAGAGTTGGACTATAAAGAAAGCTGAAAGCCAAAGAATCGATGCTTTTGAGCTGTGGTGTTGGAGAAGACTCTTGAGACTCCCTTGGACAGCAAGGAAATCTAACCAGTCCATCCTAAAGGAGATCAGCCCTGAATATTCATTGGAAGGACTGATGCTGAAGCTGAAACTCCAATACTTTGGCCACCTGATGCTAAGAGCTGACTCATTGCAAAAGACCCTGATGCTGGGAAAGCCTGAAGGCAGGAGGAGAAGGAGATGACAGAGGATGAGATGGTTGTATGGCATCACGAACTCAGTGCACATAAGTTTGAGTCAACTCTGGGAATTGGTGATGGACAGGGAGGCCTGATGTGCTGCCGTCAATGGGGTTGCAAGGAGTTGGACACAACTGAGTGAATGAAGTGAACTGAAATGAACCGAGAAGGATTCTCAGTAAAACCCTGTAGCCTACTGTCCAAGTGATTTGTTTTTCTTCCCAAGGGAAGGCAAAAATGTTGACTAGCTTCATCAAATGAAATACCTTGGAATGCACTGCATAAATCAATTACAGTATTTACTTTTGGTGGAAACAGATAGTAGTAGCTAAGTATGAGGTTTAGAGACAGCAAGATGTCAAGAGACAACATTTTTTTTTTTTTACTTGCTCAGAGGTCCTAGACAAGCGTTTACTCTCAGTATGAGGTTTTTCTCACTTGTAATGTGAGTGTTACAGGTGATGGTACAAAGGAGTATGAGGCCATAATTCTTGTAAACTTCTACTGTGGGCTTAATGCCTTGAAGGGCTTCCTTGCTTACAGGATATTAATTAATTATGGGAAGAGGTTTTAACAGGTCCATATGAATCTTGATGGGAGGTATGCTGTGAATTCTGCCCACATCATCTGGAGATTTTACTCATAAGAAAGATAGAAACTGATTAAATAGGGGCAAATAATCAGTATTTCAAGAATCATCTCTAGTACTGTCAGAGATGGAACAAATAAAAGTTGTCAGAGGATTATTTAATTCATCTGGTCGGTTACTTTGATGAATACTGTCAAATTCTAGAATTATTTCCCACTCTTTGGGGAAATTCTGGCATGATACTTTTCTACAAAGTCTGCCTAATGCATATTAGGGCAGAGAAACTAAGGAGAAAAGAGTGTGTGTCTCTCAAAGGACCTAAGCCAAAGGGAATAGATTCAGAGATGGACACCTTTTGAGGTTCATTAGAGATCCCCACTATTTTAACTACTTTATTACTCTGAGGCAGGGGCAGTTTTATAGTAGTGGAGTGGGGTATGGTGATTGTGTCAGTTAGGACTAGCAGAGATTCATTCACAATTTGGAATTCACAGTATTTATTTATTTGGTTCTGTCAGGTCTTAGTTGCGACACACGGAATCTTTGCTGTGTCATGCGGGATCTTCCACTGAGGTGTGTGGACTCTCTAGTCATGGCACTTGGGGCTCAGTAGTTGGTAGTTACACTGCGGTACATGGGATCTTAGTTTCCCAACCAAGGATCCAACTCAAGTACCCTGCATTGCAAGGAGAATTCTTAAATACTGGACCACTAGGAGAAGGAAATGGCAACCCACTCCAGTGTTCTTGCCTGGAGGATCCCAGGGACGGGGGAGCCTGGTGGGCTACCGTCTATGGGGTCCCACAGAGTCAGACACAACTGAAGCAACTTAGCAGCAGCAGCAGCAGGGAAGTCCTAAGAAATGTTTCTTTAAACTGATTAAGAGAAAGGATTAGGAAGGATCACTGTAGTTCATCAGGGACCTGACATTAAGAATTGGGAGGACATTGGAAAGGCTGGATAGAGGGCTGAAGGCACCTAAAGTGCTTACATTTGTAATACAGTAAGTCTCCTATACATGAACAAGTTTGATTTGGAGAACATGTTTGTAAGTCCAATTTGTTCATTAGTCCAAAAAAGTTAGCTCAGTTACCTAACTATTGCAATTGGCTATATCACCACTGCTTTTACACTTGCTTCCAGACATCCTGGACTTGAAACAAAGATACTGTCCTACTGCACTCTATAGATTACTATACTGTGAAGTACACAAAAGCACAACCACTTGCAGAGGATGCACACGTGTGGCAATGTACACCAAACTTGTGGACTAATATGATTGAACATGCAAATTCATATTTACACCCTTGAAAGTTCACAACTTGAAGATTGGCATGTAGGGAATGTGTTATAGTCACATTTCCAAAGTTCTGTTTGTAATAATAGCAGAAACTGGAGGATTTGTTTTTGTTTTTGTTTTTTTTTTTAAGAGCTTTTGTTTGTTAGAGTTGACTTTTAAAAATGTTTGTGTTCTTACTTGAGGGTAGCTCATCTAGCGTATAAAAAAGCTGGCCTACCAGATTAACTAAATCTGGGGTGGACATAGGTTCCCATTCCATTCTAGGCCTTATTACCTGAAGGGAAGATCTCAGTTCAGCTCATTAATGAACATAGAGTTAAAAGCTACCCTGGTGTGATCTACCTCTAAAGGAAGCTCAGAATTTTATTTCAAAATAATATTAAATTGATTGTAATAGTCATGAGCAGATTCATGAGATTTTTGGTGTGCAAGCCTGAATTTTGTTCCAATCAACGGGCTTTAATTAAACCCTAGAAATTGCTCAGTGAAGTCACCTAGTAATTACTTAAAACTGCTTCTATAAGAGTTAGTGAGTTTATCTCAACAGTTGTAATTCAAGATATCTTCCAGGATTTTCTCAATTAATCATATTCATTCAATGCTAGGCCTGGCCTTTACCCACAAGCATATGAACTAGATGATGTAAGCCAGAGAAACAAGTTTGATAATGAATTAATATATTAAATTCCTCAGCAAATTATAAGGATCTTAAGTTACTTCGGGAAAATCTTTGACAATGGCTGGAAGTTCAGCTTTGTATACTGTGCTTAGTCACTCAGTCATGTTCGACTCTTAGTAACCCCATGAACAGTAGTCCACTAGGCATCTCTATCCATGGAGATTCTCCAGGCAAGAGTATTGGAGTGGTTTACATGCCCTCCTCCAGGAGATCTTCCCAACCCAGGGCTCAAATCCAGGTCTCCTGAATTGCTGGCAGATTCTTTACCATCTAAGCCACCATTAGTTCAGAGAAAATAAGAAATTAGGATTTTAGCCTCTGGATCCTAAGAAGGCGTAATTTTAAAGAGACAAATTCTGGTAATTTCAAAGGAAAGGGGAGTGTTGAGAGAACAGGGGAGTCTTGGTGACAGAATTTGCATTGGGAAGTTGAGAGTATAGAGGAAATGTAGAAGGAAAGTAGGAGGATGGAGCCAGAGGTGGAGTCTGGCCACAGGAAGCAGAGGGAGAGAGAGAAGATGGTGCCGAAGGACAAGCCTAAGACAAAGAAACTGAGGAAGATGAACCTGAGGCTTTGGGAGCCATTTTATCTTCTTTTAGTCATTTGGGCTTCATTTGTGGCACAGCTTTTTTCTCAGAGCTTTTTAATTTTTTTGCTCAGAGGTTGTGGTTCAGAGTTTTGCCAAGAGAATGCACTGGTCATTGCAAACACCCTCTTCCAAAAACACAAGAGAAGACTCTACACATGGACATCACCAGATGGTCAACACTGAAATCAGATTGATCATATTCTTTGCAGCCAAAGATGGGGAAGTCAGCAAAAGCAAGAGCGGGAGCAAACTGTGGCTCAGGACATGAGCTCCTTATTGCCAAATTCAGGCTTAAATTGAAGAAAGTAGGGAAAACCACTAGACCATTCAGGTATGATGTAAATCAAATCCCTTACGATTCTACAGTGGAAGTGAGAAATAGGTTTAAGGGACTAGGTCTGATAGACCTGATGAACTATGGACAGAGGTTCGTGACATTGCACAGGAGACAGGGATCAAGACCATCCCTATGGAAAAGAATTTCAAAAAAGCCAAATGGCTGTCTGAGGAGGCCTTACAAATAACTGTGAAAAGAAGAGAAGCAAAAAGCAAAGGAGAAAAGGAAAGATATAAGCATCTAAATGCAGAATTCAAAAGAATAGCAAGGAGAGATAAGTCTTCTTCAGTGATAAGGGCAAAGAAATAGAGGAAAACAATAGAATGCAAAAGACTAGAGATCTCTTCAAGAAAATTAGAGATACCAAGGGAACATTTCATGCAAAGATGGGCCCAATAAAGGACTGAAATGGTATGGACCTAACAGAAGCAGAAGATATTAAGAAGAGGTGTCAAGAATACACAGAAGAACTATACAAAAAGATCTTCATGACCCAGATAATCACAATGGTGTGATCACTCACCTAGAGCCAGACACTCTGGAATGGGAAGTCAAGTGGGCCTTAGGAAGTATCACTATGAACAATGCTAATGGAGGTGATGGAATTCCAGTTGAGCTATTTCAAATCCTGAAAGATGATGCTGTGAAAGTGCTGCACTCAATATGCCAGCAAATTTGGAAAACTCAGCAGAGGCCATAAGACTGGAAAAGGTCAGTTTTCATTCCAATCCCAAAGAAAGGCAATGCCAAAGATGCTCAAACTACTGCACAATTGCACTCATCTCACATGCTAGTAAAGAAATGCTCAAAATTCTTCAAGCCAGGCTTCAACAATATGTGAACTGTGAACTACCAGATGTTCAATCTGGATTTAGAAAAGGCAGAGGAACCAGAGATCAAATTGCCAACATCTGCTTAGATCATCGAAAAAGTAAGAAAATTCCAGAAAAACATCTATTTCTGCTTTATTGACTATACTAAAGCCTATGACTGTTTGGATCACAATAAACTGGAAAATTCTTAAAGAGCTAGAAATACCAGACCATCTGACCTGCCTCTTGAGAAATCTGTATGCAGGTCAGGAAGCAATATTTAAAACTGTACATGGAAAGAGAGACTGATTCCAAATAGGAAAGGGAATATGTCAAGGCTGTATATTGTCACCCTGCTTATTTAACTTCTATGCAGAGTACATCATGAGAAGCGCTGGGCTGGATAAAGCACAAGCTGGAATCAAGTTTGCCGGGGAAATATCAATAACCTCAGATAGGCAGATGACACAACCCTTATGGCAGAAAGTGAAGAGCTAAAGAGCCTCTTGGTGAAAGTCAAAGAGAGTGAAAAAGTAGGCTTAAAACTCAACATTCAGAAAACGAAGATCATGGCATCTGGTCCCATCACTTCATGGCAAGTGATGGGGAAAGAGTGGCAGAGTGTATTTCCTTGGGCTCCAAAATCACTGCAGATGGTGATTGCAGCCATGAAATTAAAATATGCTTACTCCTTGGAAGGAAAATTATGACCAACCTAGACAGCATATTATAAAGCAGAGACATTACTTCTCCAAAAAAGATCCATCTAGTCAAGGCTATGGCTTTTCCAGTAGTGCTGCATGGATGTGAGAGTTGGACTGTAAAGAAAGCCGAGTGCCAAAGAATTGATACTTTTGAACTGTGGTATTGGAGAAGACTCTTGAGAGTCCCTTGGACTGCAAGGAGATCTAACCAGTCCATCCTAAAAGAAATCAGTCCTGGATATTCATTGGAAGGACTGATACTGAAGCTGAAACTCCAATACTTTGGCCACCTAATGCGAAAAGATGACTCATTTGAAAAGACCCTGATGTTGGGAAAGATTGAAGCCTGAAAGAGAAGGGGCGACAGAGGATGAAATGGTTGGATGGCTTCACCTACTCAATGTACATGAGTTTGGATAAGCTCTGGGAGTTGGTGTTGGACAGGGAGGCCTGGCGTGCTGCAGTCCATGGGTTCACAAAGAGTCAGACACGTCTGAGTGACTAAACTTAACTGACCTAAGCTGTGGCTAAGCTGATGAAGAATCCCCCTGCAATGCAGGAGACCTGGTTTCGGTGCCTGACTTTGGAGAAGGGAAAGGCTACCCACTCCAGTATTTTGGCCCAGAAAATTCCATGGACTGTATAGTCCTTGTTATCACAAAAAGTCGGACACAGCTGAGCGATTTTCACTTCACTTCATTTCAGTTCCTTAAAATCTTATTTGACAGAGAGGTCATTTTAGACTCCTAAAGAGGCTCAAAATACATATTGACATAAGTATTCCACTAAATTCTTGAAATTTTCGAGCTGTTTTTGTCAAATTCTATTTTAAGAGCATTGAGTTGGGGATTTCAAAAGTTCCTTATAATGGTCATTGATATTCTAAATTGCATTTGGTCAGGGTGGCCCATTTAATTAGAAATGCACATGAAGAAGGACCATAGGTTTTAAACATAAAATCAGCTAGCATCCCTGTTTTGGGGTGCTCTCACAAAGTGTTTAGATAACTGAAATCCTGTTTCCTAGAACTTTTTTCTCTAGAGTTAAAGAGCAATATTCAAACAGCTCAAACAACTCAGTTTAAACAGCTTGTAAGCTATACCAGCCAATTCTAAGAAATGAGAAAAGCCAGACTGATGCTTTTCAGCTAGTATCCAGGGAACACCCTATTCCAAAGGAATATACTGAAGGCTGAAAAATGGACATAGTTTCAGTAAAGCAGTCCCTGTTTCTGAAGAAATGGGCTGAAGATATTTTTAATCATCTTCAACTGAATCAGACATATCTGAAAATCAGACCAAAGTGTCAAATTGCACAGAGAACAAGGCCTTAACCAGAAACATAAAACCTTAGGACCCCCACACCCCCCCACAAACAAAACCTGGACAGCTTCACATGCAAGGAGGGTGGAAACTTGAATCAGTGAGAAGATGCACCTTCAAAGTCCAGAATTATCAAGAAAAGCAGTAAGGATAAGGGGCTCAACTGTGGGTACAACACCTGTTTGCTCACCGATGCTAGTACAGTTGGGAGTCCTTTCTGGTTGCTGTATTGGTCACCACAGTGTTAAATTGAAATAAATAGATTGCTAGATATTCTCCATCAAAGACAGGTTTATCTGAAATCAACAGAGAATTTCAGTTCGGGGTCTATAACCTTGGTGAGTCACAAGCAAGCTGCACCCCCTCCCTGCCCCCCTCACCCCCCTTGAAATGGCAAGGGAAGGAGAAGTTTTTATAGGGATGAAAGGGAAGTTGTGAGGGCCACAGTAAACAAAGAGTCCAAGAGTCCAGGGCTTTTCATTGACTGAGTCCTTGCCAGGAATGAAGAAATGTCTTTCTTCTTCCTGTTGGGCTGTGCTACTGTTGCAGAGTGCAAGAACTTCAGATTCTGGTCTCCTAACTCTATTTAATTGAAGTTTCCATTTATTAATTTTTTATTCGTGTAACACTTAGACTTACATATTTAATGTTAAATTTTAGTGTTCTTTATTTCACTGTAATAGCAAGCACTACTTAAGAATGCTAAAACTGTGGTCTCCAAAATACATTATGAACATTCCATTTGTTTATTGACCAGGTATTCTCAACACACACACATATATAAATTTATGTAAGTAAATAAAATATTGCATGCTATTACATTAATATGTAATTCATAGTCATTACTATTATATTAATATATTATGTAAAAACAAACTATTCCATATCTATCTATCGATCGATCTGGATATATATATTTTTTCTACCTGACGCTCAGTGGATTATCTGTATAGCCACCAAATTGCATTGATTTTTAGAGACTAATACTAGACTACTACTTAATAGAATATAGTAATATTTTTAAAAAGTGCTAACATGGAGAACTTTATTCTTTTACATCTGCCTTCATACACAAAGAATCCAAGATACATCAAGTAATTTTAAATAAAGAAAAGTTTTCTCAATTCAGAAGACAAGTCTTATATTCTCATGAGATACGAATTTTGGAAATATGCATTCTTAGACCCTCCCTTCTTTTTTGCTTTCTCTCCCCAAAGAACACCTATACCTTTTCAAGTAAAATATGTACTCTTTGATGTAATTCTTGAAAGCATGAAAATGAAATTTATTTCCCTAATGACTTTCTCTGTTCTACTTGTCCCACATTGATTTTTTTTTCCATGTTTTTGTTTATAATGCAGCATAAGCCAATAGAGTTTCCTATTGTTTCCTAAAACTGTGCACCTGCACTATCGATCATGCCAAGAAGAGCTAGCACAGCTTTGGGATGAAAACTGATAGCATACTATGAAAACAGAGACAAGACAGCTTAGAAGATTGATTCTAAATTATAGAGCTGCTTACTGATCTGCAACCACCCAAATTCTTCCAGCTTGACAGCTGGTTAGTGAGCATAGGACAAACCACAGGCTTGCCTTCATGACCTAAATGAGGGCAATTTGCACAGTTTGTGGTGTAGTTACTTCAGAAAGGACTACAAATCAAAGGCTTTCATACTGAAGAGTTGAAGTAGGTCTGTTTCTCTGTCTTTAAAATGGGGCTAAGGACATCTGTAGTCTTAGGTTTGTTCCAATGATAATGTCAAATAAATTAGAATTTTTGGAAGCTTTATTAATAGTTCATGACCATGCAAAAACAAAGTAATAAATTATTATGATTGTGGGGTAACACTCATTTAAATTTTACTACTATAAATTTGTCTATCATTTTTTAATAAAATTTTAATTTTACAAGAGGTTTTCAAGAATATCACAAAAATACATACTATTTACTTAGATTCACCAGTTGTCAACATTTTGCCTTGTTTAATCATTTTATGCTCATTCTGTATACTCTCTCAAGCATACTTTCTCTCTAAATTATTTGAGCTAATTGTCTCAATAACCTGACAGTAAGTTGCAGACACATTCACTTTTTATCCTACGTATTTCATTGTGTTTTTCCTAACCTAAAGACATTCTTTTATACAACTACATTTTGATGATCATATCAGGAAACTTTAATACTGATATAATACTCTTGTTCAACCTGCTGACGATCCTCACATTTTGACAGTTATCCTAAAAACATCCTTTAGAGCTGTCTCTCCATTCCCAGCACTCTTTTGGAAGAAGGTGTCAGCCTTTTTAAAATGTTATTGGTTTTTCATGACCTTAATATTTTTTTTTGGAGTACAAGCTGACTTTCGTATAGGCTGTCTCTTGGTTTGTCTTCTGTCCGGAGTCTTGATTTATATATCTTCAGGGAATGTTGTGAGGGTAGAATTTTAAAGTTTATTTTGAAGATACCCAGGAAGTAGAGAGCCAATATGCTCTTTCCTATTTTGAGGTAAAGGAAAAGTAGTGCATATCTCTTTGGAATTTTTTTTAAACAAATCCATTTCACTTTGTTTCATTTAGAAAGCTGTTAAGATTTTTATAAAAACAAGATACACACACACACATACAAAAAAAAAGCAAAAAGATGAGGTGTGATACTGACTTAGAGGCACTGTGTTTTACAAAATATATTAAAAAACTGAAACTAGAGTTGTGCACAGTCCTATAAACTGACAGCTGTATTACTTAATGTCTTATGTTGCCTTAGAAAACCTAGTGTATTCTATGAACTAGATTATACTGTACTCATCTTTATCATCAGGCCCTGAAGAGATGGTCATTCCCACAAAATGCTATACTGTAGATAAGTGTAGCCAGATTTCTTAAGAGCTCTCCTTTAGCAAATTAAAATAGAGTAATGAAAGGAGGGCAGTCCATTAAGGATATGGTCCTTTGCTGCTGCTGCCAAGTCGCTTCAGTTGTGTCCGACTCTGTGCGACCCCATAGACGGCAGCCCACCAGGCTCCCCCGTCCCTGGGATTCTCCAGGCAAGAACATGGAGTGGGTTGCCATTTCCTTCTCCAATGCATGAAAGTGAAAAGTGAAAGTGAAGTCGTTCAGTAGTGTCCGACTCTTAGCGACCCCATGGACTGCAGCCCACCAGGCTCCTCTGTCCATGGGATTTTCCAGGCAAGAGTACTGGAGTGGGGTGCCATTGCCTTCTCCGATGGTCCTTTAGGGATTCCTAGAAACAATGGCCTTGATTGAGTCACTAGAAAACTGTTCCATTATTGTGAGATAAAGAATTCAAGATGACTACATGCCTGGGATGTATTTTCAGCAAAGATCAAGGAAAAACTTCAGATGACACTTTCATTTAATGCTGTTAAGTATAAATTACTTAACATGTAATTACTTAAAATGATGTCTGTGTAATCTTTGGTTACACAAGATAACAATCGCAGCTGAACCGGCTTGTGAAAAAGACCATTACTTCCAAATATTATAAGTTGCTACAATAATAACACCTGCCAGTCTCACACTAAGCTTCTCTGTATTACATTTTATGGGCAGTATGAACCAGTTCTTAACCTCTGACTCCTAAGAAATTCATGGACTCTTTCTGTTCAGTTCCTTTGTTGCTTTGCCTATTACCAAGCATTGGAACAAACAAAGCATGGTGTTCATTTTCACCTGCCAAAACAAGCTAAAATCAACCTTGCTGTATTCAATAAACAACTCACTGTGGATTTAAGGATAAATTTTATTTGCTGATGAATAGCAATGGAGTCTTGCTATTCAGTCATAAAATAAAAGCCATATATGTGACAAATATCTTTTCTTTCATGACCATCTTCCTAGGTAATCATATATAATATGAAAGATGAATTTTTAAGAAAGATTAATATGTCTCATGACCTTACACATACAGGGTAAAACACAATGATGTTGTAAGTCATAATATTCATTCAATGTCATTTATTTTCAATCAAGTACTAGAAAATATCCCCAAAGCTGGGCCACCATTCAGTGCAGATTTGACCTATTGGTTAATCACAGGCACTCTCCTTGTTGTTTCTTCAGTCAGCAAAATCTTCTTTGCTACCTACACTGTACAAGATACACCCTAAGGCGTTAGAAAAATAAAGCTAGATTAAGACACATTAAAGACTTCAGGAGACTGACACTTTAATTAGGGAAGATGACATACCAGTTGATCATCAGAACAGAGTGTAATAAATGCACAGATTCCCTGACTGGGGAAGAAGGAATATGAGGTTTCATCTTCTTTGTGACCTTCTTCTCCTCCCCAGTCTGGGTTAGGGAGTCTTTCTCACTACCCGCATGTGAATATGTGTTTGTTTCTAACACGGTGTTTACCACACTCAACTAAAGCTTGAACTCCTGCAAACTGAATGACTTTAACCAAGAGAAACCACTAAATCAGCTTCTTCCCTTATATATGGGGATAATTTATCCATTCATTACTGATTGAAAAATCTCTGTACTGCATATTGTTTTAAGTGTAATACTGTGTTTAATATTACCTTACTGAAGAGGTTAATGTGAGGACTAAATGAGATAAATCATATAGAGTATTTAGATCAGTATTTGGCACACAAAAAAGTCATAAGTCTTAGTAAATATTAGCAATATAATTACTGCATAATTTTGGTGACAACTATTTTAGTGGTTTTCTGTGTTCTGGCAACATATTCTAAATATATTTTTAAAATCCATGTAGTCTTTTTTTTTTTTTCCTTCTAACACAAAAACGTTAACATCAGGAAAAGACTCAAGTTAAGCTCAGATACATGAAGAGGTCTCTTCATTTCCAGACCTCTGTTTATTTCCATTTAACCTCTAGTAGTTAAATAGTCTTTAACTACTGAAACTGTGACCAGCCTCTTTTAGACTAGATCCTACCCCATTACCTGGCACACAGTAGGAGGTCAATACATATTTGCCAAATTCATTTGATTTATTCTATGAATTTCAGCCATCCAGGATTTTAGTCTGAAGGTTAGTAATCTTCAGCTTAAGGATTATTAAACCATTTATTGAACAATAGGTTTTTCTTCTTATATATGCTTTTCCCTCTGTCACCTGCAGAAAGATTTTCTTCTGAAAAGAAAAAAAAATAGCCACTGAATTCTGAACCTCTCCAAAATTAGGTAAATGGGCTTTACTTTTACCCTTCAGTCAGAAGTTAGGGAAGACTTTTATTTTAGAAGTAAACATCCTTGGGTTACAGGCAACCAAGAAAATAACACCTGAAATAAATACTTTATCATGAATTCTTTGATTTTAAAAGTATGTTTTCTATATACGAAATTATACCTTTTAATATCATTTGCAGAACTTTAAGAGGCATTTTAGTGCATGATTTCTTACTGTCTTAATGGATTCATGTATCTTAGGTATTGCAGTCTTGCTACAAAGATGCCAAGATTTTAATATGACCAATATTTGATAAGTAATATTCAGTGTATTTAAAACACACACACACACACAAAGATACATGTACACCCCATGTTGTCTTTTGTTTTCAAGAGATACACCACTAACTTTTTATTACCTTCTTTTCTTCTGGATAAATAATTCTTCTCCCAGTATAAACTTCAGACATAGTCATTAGACCAGGTAGATTAAAGCAAGTATCACCGAATAATAATAGATTTTTTTCTTACTCTAAGTTCCAAAGCAACTGTTGTCATGCTCTAAAATAGCAAGAATCTCATGGCTGTGATTACATTTACTGACTGCATTTGAGACCCATCTTATATGTTTTGAGGCTTCCCTGGTGACTCAGATGGTAAAGAATCTGCCTGTGATGTGAGAGACCCAGGTTTGATCCTTAAGGATCCCCTGGAGAAGGGAATGGCTACCCACTCCAGTATTCAGGGAGCCTGGTGGGCTACAGTTCATGGGGTTGCAAACAGACATGACTGAGTAAATAACACTTTTACATGTTTTTAAAAAAATATGATGCCTTGCCACCCAGTGACGTATTCATATCATCATGGCATTAAGAGTAATCAGTACTTTATAAAGGAGAAACCATAATTATCTATTTAGTAAACATCATCATTTTATTGTATGAAAGCCACCTGACTCACAGCCCTTGCTTTCCTAAGCCTCCTTGAGCATTGAAGGGTTCATATGAGCATGTCTCTGCATAGCAAGAAGGAAAAGAAATCCCAGAGACCTGATGAGCAGCTGTGATGATTCTAAGGTTAAACATGACATGAAAATACCAGAGTGAACCCCTAAAAATTCAGAAAAGCCTTCCAAGTAGGATCCAAGCTTCATCTGAATTAACTTTTTTTTGAATTATTCTTCTAAACCTATTGGTTCAAACAAGTTGTAAATATCCAGGGCAGGAGGCCTAGTTTAAACTCCTTTTTAAAAACTCTGAAATGTAAGTTTGGGGACACAAAGACATAGATTCTAGTCAAATTATTATTCTATATTGATAAGGATAAATGATCTAATGATAACAGGTTCATTTTGTTATCTAAGACAGTGCTAAGCTATATGCATTGTTTATCCTAGTTTCAATTCTTTGTTAGCGAGACACTCTCATCGTTCTCACCTCCATTTCTAAATCCTTTTCTGTATTTCTTAACAGCTGTAGATTCTCTGTTTTGGAGAGGTGTGTATGGGGGAGTGTGGGGCACAACTGTAACAGAAAAATTTGCCCAAGATTCAATCTTTAATGTCGTGTTGGGGTCACAGCTTCATGGGATGTATGTGTGTTTCTGATCTGTTGGTTTCTCCTCAAAACAGAAATGCTGAACAGTACTGACATCCAGTCATACTTTATTACCTGTTTGATAACAGGTCCAATGGGTGAGATAAATCTTTCCTTATTTTCTGATGACAACATTAAGCAAGTATAACTCCTGGAGAGAGAGATCCTCATGAGAATTCTGTGGCATTACATATTCCATTTGATGGAATATGTGTTATTTAGCTTTCTGCACAATGGGCATACATATCTCCAGATGACTTTTGTAAGTATAGGGGACAGAAGTCACAATTTACTGTTTATAGTCTCACAAGCCATGAGAAAGGGGCAAAGCATTAACTTTATAGTGAAGATTAGGGGACTGTTGTTTCTTGTGGTGGGATTTGACTAAGAATTTCCCTAAACACTCAAGTTGAAACCCTGCCCATGTTATTAACAATGAGTTGTGTAACGGTAGTCAAGCCAGTTTACCTCTTTAGTCTTGTTTCTCACTCACAGTTGTTGAACTGGATGTTCTTGAAGTTATCACTCTTCCAAACAAATTATAGCTTTGTTGTTGTTCAGTCGCTCAGTTGTGTCCAAATATTTGCGACCCCATGGACTGCAGCATGCCAGGCTTCCCTGTCCTTCACCATTTCCTGGAGTTTGCTTAAACTCATATCCATTAATTTGTGATGCCATCCAACCATCTCATCCTGTCACTCCCTTCTCTTCCCTTCTTCTCAATCTTTCCCAGCATCAGGGTCTTTTCCAATGAGTTGGCTCTTTGTATTTTATTTCTTGTTAACTATTTCAGTAAGAAAGTTTATTCAGTTGGTGTGAGGGGAAGTATATTTCTGACTTTTCTTGTTTAGAGGTGGTATAGACTGAGATCTGTCACTGAGGACAACTTCTCTGTGCAGTAGGAGTACATGCAAATTAGATCTTCTGGTGATGGAACACCACCACTAATTAGAGACACAGAAGGGAGTAAAATGATACCCCCAGGCCTGATCCTCAGCAGGAGTGTGAGGTTGAAGTCCAGGACACTCTCACTCAATCCTTGATGCTTCTGCTGCTTTTATTGTTTCTATCCTCTCCAAGCACTCATTGCCTCTATTCTCCATGCAGCCTTTGCAGCCTGAGTGCTCACGTGAGGAAAGTGCTGAATAGCTTACATTGTGATGTTCTCAAACTCTATAACCTGCTTTAAAATTAAGTTATTTTAATAGAGAGAATTAAGAAAATTATAAGCAAGGAGAAAGTGTTCTTAAGGTACATTTTCAGTAAAGAAACTGCTGGATTGAAATATATGACCCTTAAAAGTATTTTAACACTTTGTATTATTAGCCTCTAGGAAAGATTATACCCCCCGTGGGAAAGTACCTGCTTCCCTGAATTCCAATTCATTTTATTTAAAAAATTTTTAATGATGTTTCATTTTGATATGTGTTTCTTTGATGACTAGCAAGGTGGACTGTTTGTATTTCTTGGTCTGTGAACAGACTGTTCATTCCTTTCCCCATTTTCCTATTGGTGTATCTATCTTTTCTATTATTTCATCTAGCTTATTATAGTAATGCCTTAGCAGTTAATTCAACATTAAAAGTGATAAATCTCTAAAGAGATGTTATTCTAGTCTGTCAATTGATGTGTTCCAGCTATCAAGCATGTTAGAAGCAAAGTTATTTTTATTTAAAAGATAAAAGGGCTGATTTTCATGTTTTTGAACAAATGAAATATTATTCCCTTTCTTTACTTGAAAGGGGCCTGGGCTGAGCCTTAAGTAAATACTTGAAAGAAGGTTGTATATGTGAATTTTAAAAGAGAAAAATATGATTAACCTGCATTATTCCTATAAATTCTTGGACATTATTTCATCATGGATAATTTGATCTGCTTCTCCTAAGCCACAGCGATGAGTGATTTTCAAGGTATTGCTCTCCGTCTCCCTGAGTCAACGAGCATAGGACCAAGGGTTCATTAACAATGGTCTTGGGATTTCTTTTGAGTTGCAGAAGCTCTTGTGCAGAGCTCACAGGAAAAGTGTACACATCCAGCTTCCCCTAGCACAAGGCTATGTTCTTTTATGTCCTGTTGTTAGGTTACTTATCAATCTCTACTTTAAAGTCAAAGATAAATGGAAGTAAAATCAGCTGGAGATTACTTGATGAATAGAAAGAGATACATGTAGGTTTGTCACCTAAATTATTTGTAACCCAAATCATACAACAAATCTAGGATATAAAGCCTGTGCTTCAATCCATAAAATTATTTCAAAGAAAGGGTTGCAGAATATATGTTGTACAATCAACTTTATGTTCTGGGTAAGCTAATAGTGCTGCTCTCTTCTACTTCACCCATGGTTGATGTCATTAATCAATCCAGTATTATATCTGACTATGCCTAGACAACAGAGAAGGCAATGGCACCCCACTCCAGTACTCTTGCCTGGAAAATCCCATAGACAGAGGAGCCTAGTAGGCTGCAGTCCATCGGGTCGCTAAGAGTTGGACACGACTGAGCGACTTCACTTTTCACTTTCATGCATTGGAGAAGGAAATGGCAACCCACTCCAGTATTCTTGCCTGGAGAATCCCAGGGACGGAGGAGCCTGGTGGGCTGCCGTCTGTGGGGTCACATAGAGTTGGACACGACTGAAGTGACTTAGCAGCAGCATGCTTAGACAAAGCCTGAGATTGTTTACCCAAACAAAATTATCCAATTAGCCATTATTAATCAAGCAGTTGGCATTTGGATGGAAAAATTATCGCCATCTCAGTACTTGACTCATCGGCTAGAGGCATACGCAGCTTTATCAACTTAGAGTTAGATGGGCCAAGCAGCTTGTGTACAACACATCTATCCTTTCCCTAAAGTCAAAAGATTTCTGGCACGGTCTCCTTTCTCAGCTCTTGAGTCTCTAAAGGTAGACCTTCCAAACCAAAACACTAAGATACATTAGTAGGTCGAAATGGGTACATTAAATATAGGAGTTAATGTCTCAGCACTCAGGGGTCACTTGGAAACTAAGATACCGGAAATCCTCATTTGTCACCTCTGGCCAGAAGCAGACACATGTGTTTACTCTGCTGCTGCTAAATCACTTCAGTCGTGTCCGACTCTGTGCGACCCCAGAGACGGCAGCCCACCAGGCTCCCCCATCCCTGGGATTCTCCAGGCAAGAACACTGGAATGGGTTGCCATTTCCTTCTCCAATGCATGAAAGTGAAAAGTAAAAGTGAAGTCGCTCAGTCGTGTCTGACTCTTAGCGACCCCCTGGACTGCAGCGCAGGCTCCTCCATCCATGGGATTTTCTAGTGTGTCAATATTAATTTTTTCTATATGTACTATGGAAAAGAGGAAACATTTTGCTTTACGTAGTAGCCAACAATTCCTGTCCTAGTTAGAGACATCTATTAGTGCCTGGGTGGTTTCTCTTTTTTGAAAAAATCTTGACCCAAAATTTTAATAATTTTTGAAGTCATAGCTTATCTCTTTATTAGATATCCATTTATATAGAAGATTTATGTTTAAAAATGTGTATATGTATACACACACATCTAAACCCACATATATCATAAATATCTCATTCTGAGATTCAACTGGCCCTATTTGAAGTAGGAATATGTTATTGTGTATGTCACTTTCCTAGGATATAGTAGTTTCTTGGTACACCTCCTAGCATTCTAAGAATAAGGATGCAGTAGAAAATCCCGAGTATTTGAGGAGAATCAGCTTTTAATATAGTTTATTTTGGTGGCAGGAGATAAGCTACTCATGGAATGACTTCTCTTTCTTATTCAAACCTTCCTAACATGTATCTTTTGATTTCTGGATATGTATAATCATGGTGCTAGATTGAATTGAATTAGTATGTTGATAGAAAACATATTGTATCTTCTTAATATACATAAAGTTTTCAGGTACAATTGATCTTTAACTTAGAGGTGAGCGTGCGATATGAGGCACTGAAGGAGATCCAGCTGGAAAAATATAAAACCAAGTATAATTTGTATATTAAATATAAGCAAAACTACAAATCCAATAAAAAGAAAATTGAAAAAATTAATGTGATGGATGATTACTTTTTAAGAAAGCAAATCATACCTGCATCATAAAAATGAGCTGATTGCTATGGAGCAAGTCTTTGAATCAAGAAGACCATATTTCTCCCTGCCTCTTGTTTGGGTCTCCTTCAGTTCTTTTTTTGAGAAACTCTTTTGGAATTATCTTTGTAAATTACCTGTTTGCAATCTTTGAATGACTCCCTACTGCTTATTAAAATGACTAAAACTTCTCATATTAGTAAACAAGGTCATTTTCATTTGAGTCCTGCTTACCTTTAGCCCCCTCCATATATGGTGAAAAGTGCAAGTGTTAGTCATTTGGTCATGTCCGACTCTTTGTGACCCCATGAACTGTAGCCCGCCAGGCTCCTCTGTCCGTGCAACTCACCAGGCAAGAATACTGGAGTGGATTTCCATTTTCTTCTCAGGGGATCTTCCAAACTCAGGGATCACACCCAGGTCTCCTGCAATTCAGGCAGATTCTTAACCTTCTGAGCCACGATACATTTATAGTCCATAATTATGTAGATACATCTATGTTATTTGTTCCAGCCGTACAGTACTGAGTATTTGCAGTTCTCAGAGGTGTCATCCTGTTTCTCACGTCAGTGCCTTTGCAATATGCTGTTCCCAGTATCATTTGAATTCATACCACCAAATGGTCACTTCTTTAAGATTGGGTTTGAGCATCTCCTTGTCACATGTTGCTCGTTGTTCTTCACCTCTGAATAAGTTGGCTCTTCTAGCACCCTTTGTATTCCTCTTTGACTGGACTTAACACTCCGTGGTCTAAGAAGTTGATTTGCTCTATTTGTCTGTAAGCTGTCTGGGAAAGGTCAGTACCATGATTATATCTCTAGCACTTAGCAAAAAGAGCCTGATAATTGTCAATCCTTTATGAATAGCTTTGGAATGAACAAATGAATGTGTTCACACTCATAAAGTTACTTTACACACTATTTTTTGGCTTAAGCTTTGATTTTGGTTTGCTTTAGCTCATGAACATATGTGTGTGTGTGTGTATATGTCCTCATAGCACTGAATGGTGGAGTAGGATAAAAGGTTTCCTGTGAATGAGTTTCTTCCCTCAGGTAATTTCTGTGAGATGCTTTTCTTTCTTTCTTTGCTTTCACTCACTCTTCCGTTTGTACTCCCCAACTCTCTCCTTCCTATATGACCTGTGTAGACCTTTCACCGCCTGAGTCTTTCTTTTGAAGCTGTGCAATAGAGGCATCCAGAAATGAATTGTCCCTTGGAGCTCAGTAAACTGTTTTTGTAAAAGTCCAGGAGATGATTTTATTCAGTGGTCACAAAATGTCAGGTCAGGCCAGTGTGTGGGTATGCATTTCATACTTTGAGTGGACGCCAGGTACGTATGCCAACAAACAAGCAAATAAAACGTTAAAACATTTGCATCTAAAATAGATATCAGTAAATTTTACACTGATGACCAAATATACTTTTTATTTCCTATTTTATTTTACTAGTCAATGTTTTCCTTAAAATTTCAGAATAATCAGTATTGTTAAAAGAAAGAAAATAAGATAGTATTTGAGTTATTTTTGACAAAAATAAAGTATGAAATGTCTACTCAAATCACTAATGATGGGGGATATATATCTTTCATTTTAATTTTATTGAATTTGGTGGAGGAGAATAATTTTTAAAGAATTTACCAGATATCATTGACATCATTCAAAATAATGGTCTGCCACAAAAATTTAATTATTACAAATTCCCAAGCGCATTCAATATTAGAACGGAACCAAAATTGGAGACTATTCTATGAGCTCATTACTTTTTAAATTTCACTTATTTGTTTATGCAACAAATATTTATAAAGTGTGAAACATGTTCCCAACATCCTTTCTGGTCCTTGGAATAGCAGTAATAAGGGGTAAGCCTACTCTTTTATTAAATACAGGTTTCCTTAACCATGTTGGTACATTTCTGTATCATCATAAATTTAATTATACATTCTCAATCATTTTGGGGAGTAGACAGTGAAAACCAGGATATCTCATTTGGTTTCTGGGACCCAGTCTGAATTCTGTAAAATCACAATTCCTCACCAGTTACCTGGGAGTCATTTTCTGGCACTCTCTGAACACAGTGTAGTGGAAACAGCAAGCACTGTCTTTGGAGCAAAAATGCTGGGCTCTGGTCCTCACCAACTCTGCCAGAGACTGGTTTTAGGATTCTGGACAGTGACTGGACCTCCCAGATTTTTTGTGAATAACATTAGATTTTCTTTAAATGTGTTTCCTATTTATGACTCTGCTTTCATAATCCAATAATTTGCTAATGAAAGATGCTCCTTAATTGCTAAATGTCACCTCACCTGTATTTCCAAGCACGTAATAGTTACAACTTACCAGGAAGGATCATTTGCAAAAGCCATGTGAGTTTAAGTATCCCTATAAACAAGAGCACAGTCAGGGCAGGTAATGGAGAAGGTCAGCAAGTGTTTGTGTGTTGACTGGCAATGCATCCAATCCGTTAGTGGCTGGACACGTAAGACAGAACTGGATTTAAGTGCTTAACAAGTGACATAAGACCTTCAATCTAAAGATAAGAACAATAGATATGATGAGTTAGGGAAATGTATTAATATAATGTAAAATCCTTTATTCTTGGTTCTATAAAATGCTGAGAAAATCTAAGGTTATACTTTTAAATGGAATTTCATTCCAAACTACATCCGAACTAAGTGGAAGATGACTTCATATATCAAGGACCATCAACACTTCCCTACTATCCTTGCCACAGGATAAATTATTTTGACAACACATACTTCTGGGAATATCATATTTACTGAGAATAGTGATTAATCACTTAAATTTATATTTGAATGAAGTGTGTTTCCTGGAAAATGTTTTAATTTTATTGTGCCTTTTATTATTTCACTAGGCAAATTAGATGAGTTGAAAGAGAAAATGGATTTTTCAAAAAAAAATTATTACTTTATATTACAATCTACACAATCACCAAAATCCAGCTTTATCCTGTGAGGCTTAATTTTACTGTAACTCGTGCATGTATAGCTACACTCATTTTGATCTATTTTAACCTTGTATAACATGTTTGCATTAGGAATATCAAGTTGTATTATTTAAAATTTACAATGCAACTTTAAGAACCTTTTTAAAAATAAAAGTAACTGGGAGATTTCTTTTTCTGTGATCATTTCCTGTGCTTTGATTTATAACTTTATTTCTTTGACAAGTTATTGTTATATGACTCATTCACAACTTAATGTAAAAAATACTAAGTGATTTTGTTCAAGCAAATACATAATTTTAAGCTAATAAAAAGAGGACTCATGTATGCTTTATTGAGCTAATTTTTAGTAGGACATGTAACAGTTGTCTAATACCCTGATCATTAGTAAGTATGCCAAAACTTTAACTTGCTGAGATGATTTTAAGCTTTACATAAAATATTTGCAAGTATGAAACTTTGCTATAAATTATTAATTTTGTTTAAAAACTCTGTGGACTTCATGATAATTTCTTATGCATAATTAAATGTGTTAATATTTTCTTTCTAATTTATTTTGCATATATTAAAATTTATGAAACCTAATGCCTTAGTAATTTCTTTACATATATTTTGTTGGAGAAATAACTAACAATGGTAAGAATCTTTGCTAAGCACCATCTATATGCTTAAGCTATCAGGCCTTGTACTAAATCATTTGTGAATGTTGTTTCATGTAATCTGCCAATGACCCTATAGCTGCCGTCTCTGGGATCGCAGAGTCGGACACGACTGAAGCGACTTAGCAGCATTGATAGTAAATATAAGTATTATGTGGAACATTCTCTTATATTTTATTCTTGATACTAGAAATTATTTGCACATTTCATTTGTTTATATACTGAAAACCTATTAAAATCCAGGCTAAGGACGATATTCTATAGAATCTTCTTATGTTCTATCTACATGGTGTTCATAAAATCTTATCCCAAGTAAAACATTCTATATGCTTAACATATATACTTCTATACTACAAACCTCAGTAAGTACTGTTTCTATGATGTGTCCTTATATTTTCTATACATTTACCTGGGAAAAAGTATAATGTAATATCATTTTCCCTTTTTCTTTACTCATTTTTTAGGAATATAGAGGAAAAGATATTTGGTAAGGAGCAAAGAAGTGAGATAACTACCTTACTTGCTTTAGAGAGATGCAACTGAAGAATAATAGTTTCTGAATAATATAGATTTTATTTCTAAAGCTAAATGCATAAAATTGGCAATTTGGTTTATTTTCTATCAATAAATCATAGTAAGTGTCCAACTGATTCCACGAATAAGTTCCTTTGGTCTTCTTTTTTTGGCCTAAGTTGTCTGTCAGTGCTAGTTTTAAGCATTGTAATGAGAATCTAAAAGAAGTTGTTAGGATCTCCTTATAGAATGCTATTTTTACAGTTTGCCAAGAATCCAAGAATTTTAATTTACTTGCTAGTGATTTGATGATTGAACATTGTTTAATATTTAATTTGTGACTTCTTCCCTCAGTTTTGTACAGTAAGCCACAAAAACTTAAAAATATTAACACTAACATAAATGGTTTAAATGTCATAATTGGAATAACATTCTAACGGCCATGGAATGACCATTTATTGACACATTTGTTTGAAATGATAAAAGATCTGGATAAGATTTGGAACCTATTCTGACAGATTTTAAAAGGCTATAGTAAACCAGAATGTACAGAATGTTCCAGAATGAATAGACTATTGATGCCATTTGAACAATCATAGTGACTGCCTTATGGTAAATAGGTCAATCTGGTTTATTTATTTGAATATAAAATGTGCTATCTACCTAATGACTTTGTATTGCCATTATTAAATTAAAAAATGTGCCTCTACTCTTTTGGGGGCCTTATTTGAATAATTGTCTTCAGAAACATTATGTTGAGCATCAAATACTTATCATAGAAGAGTCAAAGAATTAAAAATTAAAAGAACTGAGAAAATTTGGGTTAATGTATTCTTGAGTTTTTATAAAAGTGTAAATTTATTCACAAGCAAGAACAAGCCTCATTTTCACTGATTTTGTGTATAGATATTTACAACGTGCCCATGCCCACACATCTTTGTCAATCAAAAATTAGTTTTCTTATTTACATTAAATTTTTAGTTTAAGATATATGTGCATTCTATTTTCTGAATATAAAATATTCTATTTTCTTAAATAATTTAGTTGCATATGAAGATACTTTTTCTATGTGAATCTAAGTTGTCTTCTGTGAATTATGAATGTCAATGTTAGATATTCAATTATAAATGCAAAATTCTATCAAACCCTAATCCTATGATCATAAGGGTATCCAAAGTCATTTCAAATTTCCAAAGGTCATTACAGATGTTATTTTCTACTCTGTTACTTTACAGAAAAGGGAGGAAACAAAAAATATAGCTTGAACTATCTATCTACTTCTTACAAAAATTATCTAAAATGTTATTGATTTAGAAATGTCTATTTTTACTTCTAAAAATATTTGCAACAGTTACTTTGAGTAATTTGTCTCAATGAATTCTTAGGTTGGTGAATCTCACCTAGATTTTTGACTCTTCTTGCTAGTGAAATTCTATATCTATGTTAAATTTAAATTCAAGTAGGATTTATAATTTGTGATGTAATGTATAAAGTAAAACTATAGCAAACCAAGGCATAATTTAGCTTTATTTAATCAAGTCAGAATTTTTTCCTTTTTTTATTTTACCCTCTTTGTCCCAAGAAACTACCAAATTTTTTTCAGATGGTTTATAAATATATTAATTTACATAGGTCAACATTTTTAATTTATAAAAAAGTAATTGTATATGAACTATTGAATATATTTTAACCGATACACTTTGGGAGCAAACTTTCTCTTGTTTTTAGGCATACTTTAATGTGTAAACTTGCAGAAGGAACACTAGAACATAATCAGATTATGCATTTGTTAATGCACCTTTTTGGGAAATACAAAACATAAGAATGAAACTGCACACTTTTAAAAATAAAAGGTATTTTTCAAAGGGAAAACTTGAAAGATACTGCTGAAATGTAAAGGGCCAGATATTATTTAAAATTCGAACTCAGCATAATTGTATGTGTTAAATTTTGAAAAGAAATGGGGATGGGTTGGGTAAATTAAATTCTCATTTTTAAAATATCAAGAAATCAATTTATATTATTCAAATATTTGATAAATCTAGAAATAGTGCTGTGAATGTAAGTACCAGAAACACTCTAAGGAGGGACATTTGAAGAAAGTGACTGTGGGAAGTGGATTTGGGGAACAAAAGAGATTGGAGTCAGTTGCTTTTCATCATAATCTCAACTTTTCCTTTCATTTGCTCTCATGCACATATACTGTTTGAATCATGGCATTTTTAAAATTTGGATCTCTTTGGAAATTATCTCTTGTTTGATTTAAAAGATCCCAAACAGCTGAGTTGTAAGCCACCAGAAGCAAGCACAGAGAATGCCTGCATGGATATCACTTGATGTGGAACAGTGTTACAACAGAACATTCAGGAAATGACATTCTTCCCCTACACTCATTTGCTAGTTTACTTGACAGATATTTCCCATTACCTGTTCATTGTAGGCATTTTGTTAAAGCACTGGAAAACACTAGGCAAAATACACAGCATCGATGTCTCATGGAGCTTCCAGTCCAAAGAATATGATGGTCAGTCAAATAATTTCACAAATAGAAATTAAAGAATTCACACATAGAATTTAAAGATATTCACGTGGTATCATGAGTAATAGAAGCAACAGATCATCCGAGGCGTAATCAGGCCTTCACTTAAACTTGGCAGGTCTTTCAGATGCAGAGTGAATAAAATAGGCTAAGTGGAACAAACTTGGGACAAGTGGAGTAAATTAATGAAACCCTTTCTATCCTTTGCAAAGAGTGACACAAGCATGCTGTATGATAGAACAAGGGTGGGGGGGGGGGGTGGGCAAGGTAAGTGGGACAGTTTAGAGTTTAGGATTCCAGGTACATAGGTACAATGAGAAGCCTGAACTAAGAAGGGACTATAGGAAGAGGAGAAGCTTTGAGTTATGCTCTCCCTTCCTTTGTTGTGGATGTGTAGTATGATACCTGCAAATATTCAGGGAAAGAGGGGAATTCCATCAGTCTGGAATTCAGAGGAGAGTATGGACTGGGGGTAAAATTTGAGTCACTTCACCTTTGTTCAAATTAAAGGACTGGGTATTGATGAGATGTTTTAGGGGGAAAAAATGAAATATAATATGAGCTTAAGGAATTGGGGGATCTCTAACATGTGATAAAAAATAATAATTTTTAGGAGAGAAGTTGAAAAAGCAAGCCAGAAGATGTGCTCATAATCAGAGAATGTTTAATGGGAAGCAGTTTCATTTGATGACAATGGTGGGGGGGTGGCATGGAATATGACTCTCTGTCTGAAAAGTAGTCATAGGTTAATATGTCCAAAAGTCAGGAACAAAGTGATGAATTTTCTTTGTTAATGGGTTATTTTTAAAATTACTTTGTAATATCACTGACTAATTGGTCAATGACTTGCTCAACTGTAAGAAAACTGATTGTCAGAGCCACCAGTAGACTAATTGTATGGGGCTATAGAAGATTGTGGGCAAGAAGCCAGAGATTGATCTGAAAATTCCAAGTGCAGGAAAGATCAGAGCCTAATGATGAGTTCACACAGCCAGATTCTAAAAGACAAGAAGAGTTCTACAAACAATGGTTTATGATAGCAAGCTTCTTCTAAATGCCCAAGGCTCTGCCCAAAGTCTGTCTAAATTCTGATACCGGTAAAAGTCATCTGACTGTCTGAATTCAAGACATTTTCCTTGTATTTAAACCACTTTTAACTTGAACTTTAGGTTGATGTCTAAACAACTGTTAGAACACACTTTAAATCCTTACAGTTTCTACTTTCCCCTTTTTATGCAAAGGATGGCACAAAAGAAATTGTGTCTGTGTATAGTTCATATACTCCTTTGTGTGTTGAAATTTATATTGCTCAAATAGGCAAAATATTAAATAGGTGAATAGATGTTAGAGACATTTATTTAAATTGGTCTTTATGATAGGGAAGCTTTTAATTTGTGTGTCAAATGACAAACTAGGAAAAAGTAAATCTTTTCTGTTTGGACAACTATTCACTAAAGAACAATTCCATCAAGCAGAGTGGTAGTTTGGATTGCTATCTTTGGGATGCGTGTAATCTCTTAGATGTTGATTATTCTTTCCAAGAAGTGAGCTAATTTTAAAAAACTCATTGGTTGGCATTATCCTTATTAAACATTAAAATATGAGGAAAGAGTTCCTTGAAAGGTGTTGTGTATATTCCCATTGATGAGTCAGCTCTTTCGCTAGAAGAAGAGACCCAAGTTAATTCTTAGAAAACAGAGGCATTCTTCATTTTTCTGTCATCAAATTCTTTATAAACTTTAGCCATTCTTGAAATTCAGCTTCTGATTGTTTGAAGTAGTGGGAATTACTAGCTACTGATATACCTAGTAAATTAAAAACCCAAAGCATCCACCTGCCAATGCAGGAGATGTGAGTTCAATCCCTGGGTTGGCAAGATTCTTTGGAGACCGTAATGGGAACCCACTCCAGTATTCTTGCCTGGAAAATTCCACAGAGCAGGAGCCTGGCAGGCTATAGTCCATGGGGTTGCAAAGAGTTAGACGCAACTGAGCACACACACACACACACACACATACATATGCTAATTTTTAGGGTGTGATCACTATCTGAAATGAAACTTTTCATTTAAACAAATTACCTTATAGAAAAGGTAGCCTCCAATTATAGTTAAGGCAAACTATCCCAGTGGTCATAAAACAGAGAGCCTCACAAATTAAATTGCTCAATCACATTTAAACAAAAAATCAATTTAAACATATAAGGAGAAATGAGGAGAAATATGAGATAGGTTAATATTCTTAGGATAAAGTGCAGGCAGGTTAGAAAGGCCACAATACCTGATATATAATTATCTTATCTCTCTGTCACATCACCTTTCCTCAATGATTGTAAGGTTAGGAGGCCCAGAGTTAGGTTTCAAGCAAGGGGCCCATGAGGGGGATGTACTATACATTTATTCTATGGGAAGGACACAGGGGGAAATATGCCTGCCTAATACTTGTAGCTTTCCCATTAGCCTGCTGAGCAGTCAGCGATTTTGTGTTTCTAAGGCAGAGGACACTTGGACCCCAAATCCTTGTGAGCGATAACTAGCAGAATTAAGGACTTAATAATTATTAAGTGCTCATATATTTTTAGTATATGAGTAGTTAGTGCACAGATGCCTTATGTGTATTTAATGCCTTTCAAATATTCGATATCTCTTGATCTATCCACCTTTTTCCACCTATATTTAACACACATGTGATCTACTTATTAACTGCTTATGTATAGTTGACAAACCTTGAATTATTTTATGTTTTCTGAACAACAGACTTATATAAGTAAGGTATATATTTTAACTGATGAAGTGAATATTCTCAAAAGCAAAGGTTTTTCCCAAAAACTTGAAGCAAAAAGTCTTTTCTTTATTGTGACAAGTCAGAAAAAAGGCTGACATTTCAGTGCAGGTTTTAGTCAAAAATACATTATTCAAAACATGGCTTTCTAATGTGTTAAAGTAACATTCCTTTGACTCTGGTAACTATGAGTCGATAGGTACAGATATATCAAAAGAGCAAACATTAAAGCGGTCTTGATTTTAGTGTAGATCCAAGTTCAAAACTGGTTAAAGTGAAAGATCTACAGAGTTACAAGATAAAAATACACAGTGAAGTTATGCAGGAAAATGCTTACAGTTCACTTGGCTGAGGAAAAAAGGTATGGGGAAAGTTTTAGAGATTGAATATTGATGAGTTCTCCTTTGGGGACACTGAGTAAACTTAGAATAAATGACGAACATCACAACTTATCAAAGGAAGTACTTTTAAGGAGAAAAGTTTTCTTATGGGATGATAATTATTAAATAAACTTTTCTTTCTTGATTCTTTAGCTTTTCTCTCTAAATACCTGTGTAAATGTAGATCAATGGACCCATGTTTACACACATGTATATTTTTAATGATAAGATAAAGTGAAATAGAATCTAATATTGCTAACAGAATAAACTAGATCAACCACAATTTATACAGAAAATGCATGAAAACAATAACACAGTGAGAAATACTAAAACAAACTAAAACCTAAACAAAAACCCTCACAAGACATGAACTCATACAATTCTATCCAGCCTTGAAATAGCTTTTTAAACTACCCAAATAGCACAATGTAATACAAAACAAAACTAAGCGGAAAAAAAATCTCAAGATTAAATTTTGATAAAATTGTTTTTAAAGGGTATATGCTAATTTATTGTTATTGATATTGTGAATAAGCATAACCCTTTTAGAAGACTAGATGAAAGACAAAACCAACACAATATTGTAAAGTAAAAAAAAAAAAAAGAAAGGGGCAATACATGGTCAGAAACATAAAGATGTTTACACCCTTAGAAAAATTATTCCAATCAAGAATTTATTTCAGGCAAATAAATTAACAAATACAGAGAACTTTTGCAAATTTACTCTTCCAGTTTCTTACTAAGATGGCAGATTCATCTTAGTGTAATAGGGCTTCCCAGGTGGCACTAGTGGTAAAGAATCCACCTGCCAATGCAGGAGATGCAAGATATGCAGGTTCAATCCCTGGGTCAGGAAGATCCACTGAAGAAGGTCTTGGCAACCCACTCCCGTATTCTTGCCTGGAGAATCCCTTGGACAGAGAAGCCTGAAGGGCTACAGTCCACAGGGTCACAAAGAGTCAGACACAACCAAACATGTGTGTGTGCAATACAGTATTGTGATGAGAAATAAAATAGGAAATGGTGCAGATACCTTTTTAAAGGGTATATATTTGGGCTTTTGTCCAAATACTAGTTCTCACAATTAAGTATAACAAAATTAATTAATTTTGAAACATAATTTGCACCTGAAGAGAACATTTAGTATTATAGTAATTGAATCAGTAGTTTGTTCCTAGAAACAATGTCTTTGCTTAAATAACTTTGGAATCTATCATGATGACAAGGTGATGTAATATAAGAAGTATTATGCTAGTGACAAGATTACTGATATTAAAAATGAGAAAGGCTTGCACTTTTTAAAAAGTTAGATGTAATAAAATGCTGAGTCTTCTCAATGATATGCAGTTTCCATAACTGTATACACTTAGCTGAGCACTATAAACTCAACAAAAGAACAAAGTTGTGGCTAGCATGAAAATTAGCTCCTATATCTCTTTTCTCCATTCAAGCTGTTCTTATTACATGATTTTTAAATAATTTAAGACTTTAGCTATGCAGGAGAGAATGCATTAAATGAGATGACTATGAAAAAAGTGTGAAAATTGTGCTTGAGACTCAATACATGAATGTACGTGGATGATAATGTGTGAAAACAAATAAGAATATGAATTTGTGTTGCTTAAATTGATGCATTTAATGATCAATAATATTCTTTGAAATACAAAAATTTAAAAATATAAAACCCAGGGGTAAAATCAGTATTAATTTGGACTTTACAGAGTGCTAAGCAGTCCCCCTCCCCCCCGCCCCCCATCGGGGTGCATTAAGTAAAAAAAAAAAAAAAAAAACTGAATGAATTTAGTAGAATTGGAATCCAGCTGAATAATGAATGACAGTTAAGTTTTAGTTATAAAATTAGCAGGCAAAATGTAGGAAAAAAAGAAAATAACCTAGACAGTCACCAAAACTGTCCAAAACATAGTGATTTCTAAAATGTCCAATAAATAATGCTAAGTCCTTTTTATGAGACAAGGCAACATAAACTAAGATGTATCTAATTCATTACTCAGAAGCAGAGGAGAGTAAATAATTATTGAATAATTCTGAAACTGGATGTAATTAGCACTGTTACTCACTGGCCATAAATTATTTAATTCCATAATCTTGGAAGAAAAATTAGTATTATAGTCAATTTTACATTTTAAACTCATCATCATTATGCTGTCAGCTGAAATATATGATGCCTTCAAATTAAAAAAAAAAACTGTTTTGGTTCAATTAATATTGTGAGGATACATTAACTTCTACTGAATAGGATAATGAGTTAAAGAAAGCCCATTCAGTAATTATCTCAGTTCTCAAATTTCTATTAAACATAAACCCATTAGCTCTCCACAGCCCCACAAAAGCTCTAACTCACTGATACTATTGAAATTCTAAATAGAATATCAAAATAAGGAAGAAGGAACATATGTAAAATGAGGTTATAATATCAGTTCTTTTTAAAGGCACTTTAGACCTGTGTGACAAGAAAAAAGTTTCAGTGTATATGTGTATCTAATTCTGAAGTGAAGTGAAGTTGCTCAGTCATGTCTGACTCTTTGAGACCCCATGGACTGTAGCCTACCAGGCTCCTCAATCCATGGAATTCTCTAGGCAAGAATACTCCCTGTTATCAAAAACCCTGGCGTTTACTAATAATGATGTTCACAATGACAATGTCTTATAAACATTGTGATTAGATAAAACATCTGAGTATTGAAAGCCATGTAGAGGAGGAAACACAATTTTTTTCCTCTACCCTCTTAGGTTTCCTTGGGGCCTTGTAAATTAGACTGACAGAAGAGATTAACAAGAGAAAAACAAACAGAAGCTTGTTAACACAGTCATGGTGCATACACAAGGAAGACCTGGGTGATGAATAATTAAAAATAAAACTTGGGCTTATATGGCATCTTAATGAAAGAGCAATACATAGTATTCAGTTGACAAAGGATAAGGATTTTGAATTTGCAAAAGAGACAAAATGTGGGATAGACAATATAATGTAGTCAATAATGGAAGACAAAGGCTACTTAGTTATGTAGATCCCTCTGGTGCCATCTTTGAGCTGATAAAGATCTAGAGTTGTTTTTGGTAATTAACTTCTGTCCTTTTCAGTAGACAGGTGAGGGTGGATACCTTTACAAATTTATGTCCTGTTTTTAAGCAGAGAAGGGCAGAGAGTTGTTTTTTTGTTTGTTTGTTTGTTTTTTGGTATTAGCTTCTTCTCAGTTGCATTCAATTCAAAATAATCCTTATGCCAAAGTGTTATAATTTGAGGTGGCATTTCTGCTGTCCTCCAGCAGCTATAGATAAATATGTCTGGCCTTATGGGCTCACTGAAAGATGAACTCCTCAGGTTGGTGGGTGCCCAATATGCTACTGGAGAAGAGCAGAGAAATAGCTCCAGAAAGAAAGAAGAGGCTGAACCAAAGCAAAAGTAATGCCCAGTTGTGGATGTGTCTGGTGGTAGTAAAGGCCAGTGGTAAAGAGAACAATACTGCATGGGAATCTGGAAAGTAATGTCCGTGACTCAACATAAATTGGAAGTGATCAAACAGGAGATGGCAAGAGTGAACATTAACATTTTAGGAACCAGTGAACTAAAATGGCCTGGAATGGGAGAGAGCCCATTATATCTACTACTGTGGGCAAGAATCCCTTAGAAGAAATGGAGTAGCCATGATAGTCAACAAAAGAGTCCAAAATGCAGTACTTGGGTGCAATCTCAAAAACATTAGAATGATCTCTGTTCATTTCCAAGGCAAGCCATTCAATATCAGAGTAATCCCAGTCTATGTCCCAACCACTAATGCCAAAGAAGTTGAAGTTGAACAGTTCTATGAAGACCTGCAAGACCTTCTAGAATTAACACCCCCCAAAAAGATGTCCTTTTCAGCATAGGGGATTGGAATTCAAAAGTAGAAGTCAAGAGATACCTGAAATAACAGGCAAGTTTGGCCTTGGAGTATAAAATGAAGCAGGGCAAAGGCTAACAGAGTTTTGCTAAAATAATACATTGGACATAGAAACACCCTCTTCCAACAACACAAGAGACAACTCAACACATGCACATCACCAGATGGTCAATACTGAAATCAAATTGATTATATTCTTTGCAGCCGAAGATGAAGAAGCTCTATACAGTCAGCAAAAAGACCAGGACCTGACTGTGGCTCAAATCATGAACTCCTTATCACCAAATTCAGACTTATGTTGAAGAAAGTAAGGCAAATCACTAGGCCACTCAGGTATGACCTAAATCAAATCCCTTATGATTATATAGTGGAAGTGACAAATAGATTCAAGGGATTAGACCTGAGAGAGTGCCTGAAGAACTATGGACAGAGGTTTGTAACATTGAACAGGAGGCAGTGATCAAAACCATCCCCAAGTAAAAGAAATGCAAAAAGGCAAAATGGTTGTCTGGGGAAGCCTTATAAATAGTGACTAAGATGAAGGAACATAGAAGAAAAAGTTTGTCCCTTTCTCCTCCTCGAGCACCCTGGACTCATTATCAACCTACCTAGGAATTAACTCTCTCAGAATACTATGTAGTATCCAAAAAGAGTAAAATACATCTCTGCAAACTTCCATGAAAAGAAGTCTTTAAGAACTGTTGAGTGCAAAAAAAATTCCACAATGATAAGTATATTACAATATCTTTTAAGTAAAAGAAAGGAAAAAATGTTATATAGATAGTTTAAAATTTGTATGTGTGAAAATATTAGTATTATAAAGTTTAAGATATGTTGGTGGTACTGGTATGGAGGTTTGAAATGTGGGGGATGGTCAGAATGACCCTTAGTTTTATTTACAATGTCCTTGGTTTTGTAATAAAAATGCATTAATGTATTTTATTTAGATAATTAAGAATTGGTAAAGTCACTTATCAGCCCCAGAAGAGAAATAGAGATTACTATTCTACGAAATACATTATCTTCAGTATTCTGATTTTATATTTTTTGTTCTTTAAATTATGCTTCTGAGAACCATTTTAAATTATACAATTTTCTAGTAATTAATCTGTATGTTTTAGAAAACTATAATGTAATTTATATTTTGTTATATGTGAATCTAAGCGTATGTTTGTGCCTGAGTGTATACATGTATATATGCACGTGTGTTTGTTAACATTTACATGTACGTTAATTTGGGAACTTGAAAGCAATTAAAACTGTAAAAGTTTCAATGATATTACTTTAAAATATACTCTAATTGAAAATATTCCATACAGAACTTAGAGATTTCAATCTCATTGTTAAAGAGAATCTTTCATTATGTGAGTTCTGATTCCCACTTATTAACTAGATTATATATAAAACTCCAGTTTTTCATACAGCTAAAATTAGTATGATGAGTGTCACCAATACTATCATCTTATATCTTACTTGCTTCTCTATTATCCAGAGATAGGCTCAATGAATAACTAATTCTTTTCTCTACATATTATTATTTCCCCACAGAGTATTACCCATCTCAATATTATGTAAATTGCCAAACCTAGAAGATTAGCATAGAGGTGAATTCATGAAAATTTATTGCAACTATATTTAAAGAATCTATGCATTTTTGTTGATAACTAAAACAGATTTAGACTATTGAAGCTTTATATTATGATATGGCATTAGTGTGACATTAGATAATCTTTTTAGAATTTCTTATAGCTTATGGAAAATTAGTGAATATTAAGGTCAGTGCTGGATCAGTATAGACTAAGATATACTAAGATATATACTAAGGGATCTTATAAATCTAGTATGTCATTGATTTTTTTAAATTGAAACTTGAAATAATTTTGAAATTTCAAATAGTTCAAATAAATCCTGAATTCATGCAGAAGGTAGTTGGTATCTTCTTTTGTACTAAAAAAATAATAATGACTTTAATATAAAACATTCTAAAAATAGCCATCTAGGTTTCATATGATTCATGTGTTCTTAGAAACCACCTTGCAAGTGTGTTGCTCTTTTTAATTCTTTTTATTCCAAAGGTACTATGACAAAGTGGGTATAGACTGTCCTATTATCTAATTTGTGTATCCCAGCGCACTCCATAGGTTGGGCATAAAGCAGAAATATTTTTTTCTCCCCCTCAGGGAAACCTCAAAAGAATTAAAAGAAGTGATGGTAGGACAGCATTCAGTATCAGAAGGAGCAACAGGAGAGTGCATTTTTCTTTTCTTTTACAATTCTCTTGGACAGTATATGGATAGTATTTGTCACTGGTATAATGCGGCTCATTTGTATTGTGCCTGTTCTTCTGTGGAGCTCAAAGCACTTTAGGTCACTCTCATTAATCCTAAAACCTTTCTATGGGCTGGATATTTGACAGCTTTTGTCCTCATTTTATGGCCTGGGAGACTATAGTTTTAGGATGTCATTGTGCAGGCACTTGTAGTGTTCAGAATACAACCAACTGTAATGTGAGCAGGTGAGAAGGATTTCTTATTTTATTTATAAAGTCTTTATAGTAATAACTGTCTCAAGAATCCAAATGCTAAATATAATTATCTAGAATATTCTGACCTCTCTTACTCCTTGGAAGGAAAGTTATGACCAACCTAGATAGCATATTCAAAAGCAGAGACATTACTTTGCCAACAAAGGTCTGTCTAGTCAAGACTATGGTTTTTCCTGTGGTCATGTATGGATGTGAGAGTTGGACTATGAAGAAAGCTGAGTGCCGAAGAATTGATGCTTTTGAACTCTGGTGTTGGAGAAGACTCTTGAGAGGCCCTTGGACTGCAAGGAGATCCAACTAGTCCATTCTGAAGGAGATCAGCCCTGGGATTTCTTTGGAAGAAATGATGCTAAAGTGAAACTACAGTACTTAGGCCACCTCATACGAAGAGTTGACTCATTGGAAAGGACTGATGCTGGGAGGGATTGGGGGAAGGAGGAGAAGGGGATGACAGAGGATGAGATGGCTGGATGGCATCACTGACTAGATGGACGTGAGTCTGAGTGAACTCCGGGACTTGGTGATGAACAGGGAGGCCTGGCGTGCTGCGATTCATGGGGTCGCAAAGAGTCTGACACAACTGAGCGATGGACTGAACTGAACTGACCTCTCTTTTCTTCAGGGACAGTTTTCCTTCTGACTCCGGATGGTTAATAGGACTTTCATTCTTCTATACATCCGGAATTGAGACCTTAGTTGCTTTCTCTATTACCTTATTGCTATGACTCTGTTCAATGGTTTGCCAAGTTTAGCAGTCATGTAGAGAATTTTCATGTGAACCTTTACCTTTCTGCTTCCAGAGACATCTTTCTTTCTTTCTTTCTTTTTTAAATGCAGATATTACTTCTTGTTGAGAAACGACAGGACCTTAATTTTAGAGTCTAAAAGAACCAGTCTCTGAGTCCAATTCTGTTGCTTACTAGCTATTGAGCATCTCTAAGTTTCTGAGCTTTAGAATCATTTCCATAAAACAGAAATAACAATAGCTAATTTGAAAAGCTGTCACATATAAAGTATGGAAATAGTGTGAAATAATATATACGAAGTACTAAACTCTGTGTCTGGCAAAAATATAATCTATTTGTGTTGTTTTAATTGTGGTACCAATTCTCTGCTCAAAATCCTTTCCAAGTGCCCAGTATTTATTTAATATTCTCCACACTTATCTGTCATACAAGGCCCAGCACAATAAGCACTCTATAATTCTAATCTTAATCTGCAACATACATGGTGATCTCAGTTAACTTGGCTGCTTACCACACTCCCTTTTCATACCTTTGTTTTCCCATGATGGCCAGTTAATGATGTTGATTCTTTTGTCTGGAGTCATCTCTTTCATTAACATTTTCTTTATAGTTTGAAACTTGCAATTTTGCATAAAAAAATCCTACCAAATCCAGAATCATTCGAAACCACTTGTAGGTAAAGAGAATAATTCGAGTCATTGTTTCATAGCTCATCTCTAATATTCTGCTCACTGACCAGTCATCGGACACTGATGTGCTAACTCACCCTATAGTGGTTTACTTCTTGTTCCAGTGAATCCATCATTGTCCATTTCAGAGATTGGTTTCTCCCTTATTTCTGGGGTTGCTGTTCTCTTCAGACCTGCCAAACGCTCTTCAGCTCACTGCTTCATTTCACATGCCCTAGTCAAAGACCTTGGGTTTTCTGGCCACTGTGAAGCTCGTTCATTCACTGACTAGCTCCAGCTGTGAGGCTGGATTTTATTTTCTCTCTCCTCTTAGGTCTTTTATTGGGCTCCCCATTTCCACCCCAACCCACCTGCCACCAAAATGAAGTTAAATAGAGGTGTTATACAAGGATCTGTTGTTCTGGAATAACTTCTTGGACTTTTTTTATTTTCTAGTAATTTATGATCCCATTCATTTCCTATCTCTTCTAGGAAATATTCCTGATGTTGCCTAAGAGCGACCCAAAAGGTCCTTGACATGTAGCTCAGCATATGATATTATATCACTGAATTGTTAGGAAGAGTTAAGTGCAGAAACTAGAAAGAATTTTAGAATTTTGGCCAGAAATTAGGCCAGGATGAATAATTTTGATTTTTTTTAATCTTAATTATCATGGAAAAGCTTTAAAAAGATGACTGTGCATGGTGCTATTTGAAGTCCTATATATAAAGACTAAGACATCATTTTTATCCTTAAAAACACCCTCATTTATTAACTGGAGCCTTAGTACTATACCAGAGAAGGCAATGGCACTCCACTCCAGTACTCTTGCCTGGAAAATCCCATGGACGGAGGAGCTTGGTAGGCTGCAGTCCATGGGGTCGCTAGGAGTTGGACATGACTGAGTGACTTCACTTTCACTTTTCACTTTCATGCATTGGAGAAGGAAATGGCAACCCACTCCAGTGTTCTTGCCTGGAGAATCCCAGGGAAGGGGCAGCCTGGTGGGCTGCCGTCTATGGGGTCGCACAGAGTCGGACACGACTGAAGCGACTTAGCAGCAGCAGCAGCACTATACTGTGTCTTGCTATGACATTACAACCTGTGCTGTGACTTCAAAGAAGACATTATTTAGTGAGATAACCTTTCAATACACTTAAAAATATCACCTAAGTAAGAGAATAGACAAAGCATTATCCTAATCTTTTTTTTTTTTTTTGAATGTGAATTTAGGTTTCATTTCATAAAATACTTTGAGGTAATGTAAATCCAAAACAAATTGATTAAGTTATGTTCAAGTTATAGGAATAGAACTCTTCTTTAAGAAACCATTCATAAATATAAATTCAGAGGAAGCATTAATAAGAGCATTTCTGACTAGAGTTCTGTGCAGATAATTCTTAAAGATCAATCTGTAGCTTATTAGCTGAGGGAATTTTTTTTTCCATGGTATATATCTAAAAATCTCTTCCAGGTGTATCTTTTTTTTCTTCTACATGTATCTTCTCTGAAGAGACACTAACACTACAGCAAGATACTATAATGAAAATTTTTCATCACAATTCTATACATAATTAACAGTAAAATATTTTTAATATTTTAAGAAAAATAATACACTAGGAAGATAATTTATTGAAATCTTTCATGTTACTCATCCCAAGTATGAAGAATTTATCTATAATTACAGTGGAATATTCACCTAAAATATAGAAGTAATCATGTAAAAACAGAGTCTCTTTCAATATAAAGATGTGAAAGATTTCTATTAAATTACTATCAGGATTATAAAGTGCCATATGTTATTTTGAAACACATTTTTGAGAGGAAACTGTGTGCTTATTTAAATGATCACTCATGGCCAAGTTTGGAATCAAAATCTTAGAAATGCTAATCCTAAAACAGTATACGTAGGATGAGTTTAAGGCTGCAAAAAGAGGAGAACTTCTCAAGGTCACTTTCCAGTTACAGACAGAGTACAAAGCAGATATTGCTCTCTGGAATCCAGATCACTGTTCCTTTGCTGTTTCAGTGTGTCCCTTTCAATAACAGAAAATACACAAGAAACCATGAAAAGCTGGAAAGTGCTTCATATAGAGAGCTCATTTAATCTGACATCTATACCAGAAGAGCAAGAGTTAATTGTTTTTTTTAAACTTTGTTGTCAGAAAACATATAAAAAATAAGTTATCCAGAAATAACACACTTGATTTTCTGCCTTTTTATCTAATAAGTCTCATAAAATAATGTGTTCTCATCACAGACTGGTTAGAAGAATTTTATTGTAAATTAATGGTTTCATACTTTCGCAACAACCACAAAGCAGACAGAACATATCTACACAATTTATTTGCTGTCTTTTAAAAAATGAAAACTATACTTTTTCTAAAACAAGAAACCTTGCAAATCATTCCAGTGTTCATATACTTCAAGTGTGAGATAGGAAGCTTCTCAGGGGAATGCCTCTGAAGAGGATTGTTTTCCTTATCGTACATGTAGTGTGCAGATGGCAAATTATTCCAGTTATGATTCTAGACTACACTCTTCAATGTAAAAAATAAGCAAAATATTTTATCTGTCTGTTAGTTTGTTTTCCTTATGATATAGTTTATAGTTCATTTCCAAATGTTCATGTTCTTAAAATGCTTATAGTATTGGAGTAGACAAATGATGAATACAAAAAAAAATGAAACAGAGTTACAAGAAAGAGGGAATTGGTTCTCATATAACCAACTACTCTTCTAAGATAGAATTAAGAAAACATTTGTCAGTATCAGAATAATACCACTACATTATACATCTATATTTTCACTTAAAATGGAAATTTATAAATGTAAATTCTGTGAGGTAAAAGCTTATGTCAAAGGTAGTACTAATTTTTGGAACAAAAGGATCCTTTTCCAAAAATACCTTTATAGAATGTGTTGTTAAAGATGACCACTCTTTACCTGAAGTATAGCAATGGATTTTGTCTTTGAAGTAATTATATCTATGTGCTCTAAAGTTATTAAAATGTTTATAAAAATATATTCTTATAATTCTGTAAATAATAATCAATTAAACTATAGGAAACACCACATTTCAACTTACAGTAGAATTCAATACTATGCTTGCTGCTGCTGCTGCTGCTAAGTCGCTTCAGTCGTGTCCGACTCTGCTCGACCCCATAGACGGCAGCCCACCAGGCTCCCCTGTCCCTGGGATTCTCCAGGCAAGAACACTGGAGTGGGTTGCCATTTCCTTCTCCAATGCATGCAAGTGAAAAGTGAAAGTGATCTTGCTCAGTCATGTCCAACTCTTAGCGACCCCATGGACTGCAACCCACAAGGCTCCTCCATCCATGGCATTTTCAAGGCAAGAGTACTGGAGTGGGTGCCGTTTATGTCCTGTAAAATCATCAAAAGAAGCATAGTACCTTGCTTCAGTTCAGTTCAGTCACTCAGTCATGTCTGATTCTTTGTGATCCCATGAACCGCAGCACACCAGCCTCCCTGTCCATCACCAACTCCCGAAGTTGACCCAAACCCATGTCCATTGGTTTGGTGATGCCATCCAACCATCTCATCCTCTGTTGTCCCCTTCTTCTCCTGTCCTCAATCTTTCCCAGCATCAGGGTCTTTTCCAATGAGTCAGTTCTCCACATCAGGTGGCCAAAGTATTAGAGTTTCAGCTTCAACATCAGTCCCTCCAATGAACATCCAGGACTGATCTCCCTTAGGATGGATTGGTTGGATCTCCTTGCAGTCCAAGGGACTCTCAACTTTTATGCTCAGCTTTATTTATAGTCCAACCCTCACATCCATACATGACCACTGGAAAAACCATAATCTTGACTAGACAAGTCTCAAAAATGACAGAATGATCTCTGTTCATTTCCAAGACAAACCATTCAACATCATGGTAATCCAAGTCTATGGCCCAACCAGTAACACTGAAGAAGCTGAAGTTGAACAGTTCAGTGAAGACCTACAGGACCTTCTAGAACTAACACCCAATAATAGGGACTGGAATGCAAAAGTAGGAAGTCATGAAACACTTGGAGTAACAGGCAAATTTGACCTTGGAGTACAGAATGAAGCAGGGTAAAGGCTAATAGAGTTCTACCAAGAGAACGCATTTGTCATAGAAAACACCCTCTCCCAACAGCACAAGAGAAGACTCTACACATGGACATCACCAGCTGGTCAACACTAAAATAAGATTGATTATATTCTTTGCAGCCAAAGATGGAGAAGCTCTATACAGTCAGCAAAAACAACCGGAAGCTGACTGTTGCTCAGATCATGAACTCCTTATTGCCAAATTCAGACTGAAATTGAAGAAAGTGGGGAAATCCACTAGACCATTCAGGTATGACCTAAATCAAATCCCTTATGATTATACAGTGGGAGTGAGAAATAGATTTAAGGGACTAGATCTGATAGACAGAGTGCCTGATGAACTATGAACAGAGGTTTGTGACATTGTACAGGAGACAGGAATCAAGACCATCCCCAAGAAAAAGAAATGCAAAAAAGCAAAATGGCTGTCTGAGGAGGCCTTACAATAGCTGTGAAAAGAAGAGAAAAGCAAAGGAGAAAAGTAAAGATATAAGCATCTGAATGCAGAGTTCCAAAGAATAGCAAGAAGAGATAAGAAAGCATTCTTCAGTGATCAATGCAAAGAAATAGAGGAAAACAACAGAATGGGAAAGACTAGGATCTCTTCAAGAAAATTAGAGATACCAAGGGATCATTTCATGCAAAGATGAGCTCAATAAAGGACAGAAATGGTATGGACCTAACAAGCAGAAAATATTAAGAAGAGATGGCAAGAATACACAGAAGAACTGTACAAAAAAAGACCTTCATGACCCAGATAATCATAAAGGTGTGATCACTCACACTCACCTAGAGCCATACATCCTTGAATGTGAAGTCAAGTGGGCCTTAGGAAGCATCACTATGAACAAAGCTAGTGGAGGTGATGGAATTCCAGTTGAGCTATTTTAAATCCTAAAAGATGATGCTCTGAAAGTGCTTCACTCAATATGTCAGCAAATTTGGAAAACTCAGCAGTGGCTACAGGAATGGAAAAGGTCAGTTTTCATTCCAATCCCAAAGAAAGGCAATGCCAAAGAATGCTCAAACTACTGCACAATTGCATTCATTTCACACACTAGTAAAGTAATGCTTAAAATTCTCCAAGCCAGGCTTCAGCAATACGTGAACTGTGAACTTCCAAATGTTCAAGCTGGTTTTAGAAAAGGCAGAGGAACCAGAGATCAAATTGCCAACATCTACTGGCTCATCAAACAAGCAAGAGAGTTCCAGGAAAACATCTATTTCCGCTTTATTGACTATGCCAAAGCCTTTGACTGTGTGGATCACAATAAACTGTGGGAAAAGTACCTTGCTTAACTGCACATTAATCAAAACTTTTTAATATAATAAAAATTCTTCTTTAATTGAATGTTTGCAAAGTTTAGGATAAATTCCAAGGCCACATAACCACAGATATAAAGTTGAACAAGCATATTTGCTTCAGGGGGTAAAATGTTGGTAATTTATATTTTAGGGCTCTGTGCCCCAAATAATTTCACTTTATTGATATAAATCTTGAATTTATATATCTAAATATAGAAGAAAATTATTCTTGGATATCGGAAAGATTTTCTAGCTTTTTCTGAGCCTGTGTTATATCTGTGATCAATATCTTTGAATAAAGGTAGAACCCAAATTACATTAACAATGATTAGTGTAAATTCATAAATTATTAACAAAGATGATTCTTATGTACTTTTTAAAAAAATGAAATTGTAGTCCACATAATCTGCATGCTCTTTTAAAGTTAGAAGATACAGATCCTGATTTGTAAATGAGTGTTATTTTCTACTCTCTTTAATATAAAACCAAATATGAATGTTTTTATAATGCATTAGATGAAGCAAATAAATACTTTTTCTTCAAATTTAATTAAATAACGAAATGTTATGATGTATACTAGGTAACATGGCGGAATTCTTTACCTTGAGAGAGAACCATGGAAATAAGGAGATGAGGCCATCTGAGTCTACATTTTTAGCATTTTGTAAGTGTTTATCATGAGTCATGAGTTTTAGGCTTATGATTAGATAAAACAGTTATTTGAACATTGATATGAACATTCATTCAAAAAATAATCACTTAACCCCTAGTTTTTACTATTGTGGCAATACACCAGTGAATGAACCTTCAAGATGTTTATACTCTGGTCAGTGAGCAGAAAGAGAAAAGGGAATTAGAGCGGAGTCAGGCATATTAGTGTAAAAGTAGGGACTTACGTGGGCTTTTCAGGTGGCTCTCGTGGTAAAGAATCCACCTGACAGTGCAGGAGATATAAGAGACACCAGTTCTATCCCTGAAAAGATCCCCTGGAGGAGGAAATACCAACCCACTCCAGTATTCTCGCCTGGAGAATTCGATGGAAAAAGGAGACTGGTACACTACAGTCCTTAGGGTCACAAAGAGTCAGACACAGCTGTAGCAAATTAACATGCACACATGCAAGGGCTTACATGGGGCACACACAGGATGAAGCTTTGCAGTGTAAACAACACTTAAGAGTTGGGTAAACTGGCGTTAGCTGATATTTAGACCAGAAATTTATGTTAGTTTGTGAGAAGGCAAGAGATATGATGTCATGTAATGAAATAATCTTTGCAGCGGAAGAAGGAGAAGTTCTATATAGTTGGCAAAAACAAAACTGGATGTGGCTCAGATCCTGAGCTCCTTATTGCCAAATTCAGACTTAAATTCAAGAAAGTAGGGAAAAGCACTAGCTACTCAGGTATACCCTAAACAAAATCCCTTATGATTATACAGTGAAAGTCATAGAGATCCAAGGGATTAGATCTGATAGACAGAGTGCCTGAAGAACTATGGACAAAGGTCGTAACATTGCAGAGGAGGCAGTGATCAAAACTATCCCCTAGAAAAATAAGTGCAAAAAGGAAAACACATTGTTTGAGGAGGCCTTACAAATAGTTGAGAAAAGAAGAGAAAGAAGCTAAAGGCAAAGGAGAAAAGGAAAGATACACCCATCTGAATGCAGAGTTCCAAAGAACAGCAAGGAGAGACAAGAGAGCCTTCCTAAGGGATCAATGCAAAGAAATAGAGGAAAACAATAGAACGGGAAAGACTAGAGAGCTCTTCAAGAAAATGAGAGCTACCAAGGGAACATTTCATGCAAAGATGGGCACAATAAAGGATGGAAATGGTATGGACCTAACAGAAGTAGAAGATATTAAGAGGTGACAAGACAGAAAAACTGTACAAAAAAGATCTTCATGCCCAGATAGCTATGATGGCGTGATCACTCACCTAGAGCCAGACATCCTGGCATGTGAAGTCAAGTAGGCTTTAGGAAGCATCAATATGAACAAAGCTAGTGGAGGTGATGGAAGTCCAGCTGTTCTATTTCAAATCCTAAAAGATGATGCTATTAAAATACTGCACTCAATATGTCAGCAAATTGGGAAAACTCAACAGTGGCCACAGATGGGATAAGGTCAATTTCATTCCAATCCCAAAGAAAGACTATGCCAAAACGTCTTCAAGCTACCACACAATTACTCATTTCACATGCTAGCAAAGTAATACTCAAAATCCTCCAAGATAGGCTTCAACAGTATATGAACTGAGAACTTCCAGATGTTCAAACTGGATTTGGAAAAGGCAGAGGAACCAGAAATCAAATTGCCAACATCAACTGGAACATAGAAAAAGCAAGAAAATTCCAGAAAAAGATCCACTTCTGCTTCATTGATTATACTAAAGCCTTTGACTGTGTGGATCACAACAAACTGGAAAATCCTTAAAGAGATGGCAATAGCAGACTACCTTACTTGCATCCTGAGAAATCTGTATGCAGGTCAAAAAGCAACAGTTAGAATTGGACATGGAAAAGCAGACTGGTTCCAAATTGGGAAAGGAGTAGGTCAAGGCTGTATACTGCCACCCTGGTTATTTAACTTATATGCAGAGTACATCATGTGCTATTCCGGGCTGGACAAAACACAGGCTGGAATCAAGATTAAAGGGAGAAATATCAATAGCCTCAGAATATGCAAATGGCACCACCCTTATGGCAAAAAGCAAAGAGGAATGAAACAGCCTCTTCATGAAGGTGAAAGAGAAGAGTGAAAAAGCTTAAAACTCAACATTCAATAAGCTAAGATCATGACATCCAGTCCCATCACTTCATGGCAAATAGATGGGGAAACAATGGAAACAATGAAAGACTTTATTTTCTTGGGCTCCAAATTTACTGCAGATGGTGACTCCAGCCATGAAATTAAAAGCTGCTTGCTCCTTGGAAGAATAGCTATGACCAACCTGGACAGCATATTAAAAATTAGAGACATTGGACCTAACTGGACCAAAGTTGACCTTTGCCAACAAAGGTCCATCTAGTCAAAGCTATGGTTTTTCCAGTAATCATGTATGGATTTGAGAGTTGGACCATAAAGAAGGCTGAGCACCAAAGAATCAATGCTTTGAACTGTGGTGTTAGAGGAGACTCTTGAAACTGAAAGGAGATCAAATGAGTCAATCCTAAAGGAAATCAATCTTGAATATCCATTAGAAGGACTAATGATAAAACTGAAGCTCCAATACTTTGGTCTCCTGATGTGAAGAGCCAACTCATTGGGAAAGATCCTAGTGCTCAGAACGATTGAAAGCAGGAACAGGAGGGACAACAGAGGATGAGCTGATTCGATGACATCACCAACTCAATTGATATGAGTTTGAGCAAACTCCAGGAGGTGGTGAAGGACAGGGAAGTGTGGCATGCTACAGTCCATGGGGTCACAAAGAATAGGACACGACTGAGTGGCTGAACAACAACAAGAGAGGCTCCTGAACCCTTAATGCAGATCAGCTTAATGGATGAACTTGAGTACTTAGAGAGTCTCAGAATTTGCTTGATTCATATTGGATATGGTGGGGGTTTATGGTAAAAGGAACTAAAATAGAAAAAAAAGGTACAAGGGGAGAGTCAGAAAAGTGTATTGGGTGTTCTAGATTGTTTAGATTTGGCAAGATTTGGGGGGAATCAGAAGAAGTAAAGTAATACATGTGATATAAGAAGAGATAAATAAGAACTATTGTAAATGTGAATAAAATCACCTTTTAAATATTTTGGACAATCTTCAGTAAAGATTGAATAGACTTTATCTGCTCAGCACTAGACTTCAAATAGAAGGGCCTCTAGGACAGTGAAAGAATCCTTTCCTGGGTAACAGACATATTTTCTGATTTGAGGCATCTGGTAAATTACCCAGCTAAATTCTTCTTCTTCTTCTTCTTCTTCTTTTTTTTTTTTTTTTTTAAGGTGTTTCACTTTTGTAAGATTACTGTGCAATACATGGTTATAGATTCAATATGAGCTGTTGTGCAAGTAATACATGCATTGAATGTTTATTATCCCTCACTAAAGACCCTAGAAGTGGAAACTTTACAAGGTTGAATGGTAGGCACCATTTTTCTCCCTCTGAGCAATTCAGCACACGAAAGAACTATGAAATCTGTGACGTTGCTTTGGTTGTTCACTTGCTCATTACCCGTGGAAGATGGTGTATCAGGCTTCATTTTGAATTCAGGAGTGATTGGTACATAATGGCCTAATTGGTTTTGGTTGTTGAAAACCACTGGGGTCAGTGACAGTGATGTTTGTAGTGGAGAGGGCAAATAATAGGAAAGGAAGGACAACACAGATCAGAGTAGTCTATTTTTTCCACTTGGTTTGATATTGTTTGAAAAAGGAGAGACCATACAATAGTTCAGCTTCAGGCACTCAAATTAAATTGTTATAGTTTTGTAGCTTGTGCTAGGACTCAAAGACACTTGAATTTTTGCACTGTTGAGAGCAATGGACGTTAACTGAATGCCTGTCTGTCTTAGTTCACCTGTATCTAATGGACTAAACCTTCTACCTACAATGGTGATCACACCATTTTTTGTTTGGTTTTTAAAGATTTGAAGTCACAGATGCACAGAGAGATTACATAAATTACTCTACTTCACACATCTGTTCAGTGTCAGAGTCAAAGCATTCTAGTTTCAGAGTGAATTCTCATAACCATTATACATGTTGCTCATGGGTAGGAAAGAGGGGGATTCACTGGGAGAGGTTCCATCTCTGCTCAAACAGCCTTCTTCTCTGTTCTATGTAAAGAGGGTTCCTGAAATTCTTGTCTTGAAAGATTTGGATGAATTGAATTATATTTATCGTAGAAACAAGTCAGTATGGCAGTCATTCTAATTATTGCTCTCTGTTTCATATTTCTCAAAAAAATTTTTTAAAAACCACAAAAGCCCAAAGGCAGGTTAAATTATAAAGTGATTGTCTAAGAATTGTGCATTGGAGGGCTCCTGGAGAAAATTATCCAGTTATTCCTTTCTTCCAATGTAATACAAATTATAGAGCAAATGTGTGCCTGTCTTATGAAGGATTCATTTTAAGTGTATACTCAAACAGACTTGTGAAATATCAGGCAATGAAATAATGTCAGCATATCCTCCTTTTGTTCTTGTGAACCTTCTCTGGGTGCTTTTATCACTGCTTCATTTTTCCCAGGATCTGAATATTTTTTCCATGATAATCTACTACATTAATTGTAACAGCCTGGATAAAATTTCTGTTGGTAAATATTATTAACTCAGGTGAGGAAAATGCAAGCCTATTGTCAGAAACAAGATCTGAAATTTTGTGAGGGAATAACTGGCCCTGAGACTTGGCTTTTGTGAACAATATAATGACCAGATCCTCAGGGCCATTCTTCTTTTGCTTTGAGTGTTTAGTACTATAGGAAAACTGCAGAAAATATTTATTAGAAAAATATATTACTGCATAATTTTCAACTTAAAATCAAATCTGGTCCATAGAGGTGTTGTGGTTGACTGTAAATATGTTATTTTTGTCACTGTTGTTTTGAAATAGAAAAAGAGCACTAATGCTGTAGTGTTCTTTTTGGACTTGAGTTGCCCTGGCCTTACTGTTTTTTCATAGTCGTAGGGAGGTCCTTTTCTCCTTTGCTTTTCACTTCTCTTCTTTTCACAGCTATTTGTAAGGCCTTCTCAGACAGCCATTATGCTTTTTTGCATTTCTTTTCCATAGGGATCATCCTGATCCCTGTCTCCTGTACAATGTCACGAACCTCTGTCCATAGTTCATCAGGCACTCTGTCTATCAGATCTAGTCCCTTAAATCTATTTCTCACTTCCACTGTATAATCATAAGGGATTTGATTTAGGTCATACCTGAATGGTCTAGTGGTTTTCCCCACTTTCTTCAATTTAAGTCTGAATTTGGCAGCTTCTTCAGCATTACTGGTTGGGGCATAGGCTTGGATCACCATGATATTGAATGGTTTGCGTTGGAAATGAACAGAGATCATTCTGTCATTTTTGAGATTGCATCCAAGTACTGCATTTCAGACTCTTTTGTTGACCATGATGGCTACTCCATTTCTTCTGAGGGATTCCTACCGCAGTAGTAGATATAATAGTCATCTGAGTTAAATTCACCCATTCCAGTCCATTTCAGTTTGCTGATTCCTAGAATGTTGACATTCACTCTTGCCATCTCCTGTTTGACCACTTCCAATTTGCCTTGATTCATGGACCTGACATTCCAGGTTCCTATGCAATATTGCACTTTACAGCATTGGACCTTGCTTCTATCACCAGTCACATCTACAGCTGAGTATTGTTTTTGCTTTGGCTCCATCCCTTCATTCTTTCTGGAGTTCTTTCTCCACTGATCTCCAGTAGCGTATTGGGCACCTACAGACCCAGGGAGTTCCCCTTTCAGTATCCTATCATTTTGCCTTTTCATACTGTTCATGGGGTTCTCAAGGCAAGAATACTGAAGTGATTTGCTATTCCCTTCTCCAGTGGACCACATTCTGTCAGACCTCTCCATCATGACCATCCCATCTTGGGTTGCCCCACACAGCATGGCTTAGTTTCATTGAGTTAGACAAGGCTGTGGTCCATGTGATCAGATTGACTAGTTTTCTGTGATTATGGTTTCAGTGTGTCTGCCTTCTGATGCCCTCTTGCAACACCTACCATCTTACTTGGGTTTCTCTTACCTTGGACGTGGGGCATCTCTTCACAGCTGCTCCAGCAAAGCACAGCCACTGCTGCTTACCTTGGATGAGGGGTATCTCCTCACAGCCGCCCCTCCTGACCTTGGACCTGGAGTAGCTCCTCTTGGCCCTGTTGCACCAGCACAGCTGCCAAGAATAGCAAGGAGAGATAAGAAAGCCTTCTTCAGCAATCAATGCAAAGAAATAGAAGAAAACAAAAGAATGGTAAAGACTAGAGATCTCTTCAAGGAAATTTGAGATACCAAGGGAACATTTCATGCAAAGATGGGCTCAATAAAGGACAGAAATGGTATGGACCTAACAGAAGCAGAAGATACTAAGAAGAGGTGGCAATAATACACAGAAGATCTGTACAAAAAAGAGCTTCACAACCCAGATAATCACGATGGTGTGATCACTCACCTAGAGCCAGACATCCTGGAATGTGAAGTCAAGTGTGCCTTAGCATCACTACGAACAAAGCTAATGGAGGTGATGGAATTCCAGTTGAGCTATTTCAAATCCTGAAAGATGATGCTGTGAAAGTGCTGCAATCAATATGCCAGCAAATTTGGAAAACTCAGCAGTGGCCACAGAACTGGAAAAGGTCAGTTTTCATTCCAATCCCAAAGAAAGGCAATGTCAAAGAATGCTCAAACTACTGTACAATTGTACTCATCTCACATGCTAGTAAAGCAATGTTCAAAATTCTCTAAGACAGGCTTCAGCAATACATGAACTGTGAAATTCCAGATGTTCAAGCTGGTTTTACAAAAGGCAGAGGAACCAGAGATCAAATTGCCAACATCCGCTGGATCATGGAAAAAGCAAGAGAGTTCCAGAAAAACATCTATTTCTGCTTTCTTGACTATGCCAAAGCCTTGGACTACATGTGGACCACAATAAACTGTGGAAAATTCTGAAAGAGATGGGAATACCAGACCACCTGACCTGCCTCTTGAGAAACCTATATGCAGGTCTGGAAGCAACAGTTAGAAATGGACATGGAACAACAGACTAGTTCCACATAGGAAAAGGAGTAAGTCAAGGCTGTATATTGTAACCCTGCTTATTTAACTTCTATGGCAACCCACTCCAGTATTCTTGGCTAGAGAATCCCAGGTATGGGGGAGCCTGGTGGGCTGCCGTCTATGGGGTCGCACAGAGTCAGACATGACTGGAGTGACTTAGCAGTAGTAGCACCAGCATGCAGAGTACATTATGAGAAATGCTGGGCTGGAAGAAGCACAAGCTGTAATCAAGATTGCCAGGAGAAATATCCATAACCTCAGATATGCAGATGATACCACCCTTTTGGCAGAAAGTGAAAAGGAACTAAAAAGTCTCTTGATGAAAGTGACAGAGGAGAGTGAAAAAGTTGGCTTAAAGCTCAACATTCAGAAAACTAAGATCATGGCATCTGGTCCCATTACTTCATGGGAAATAGATGGGGAAACAGTGGAAACAGTGGCAGACTTTATTTTTTGGGGCTCCAAAATCACTGCAGATGGTGACTGCAGCCATGAAATTAAAAGACTCTTATTCCTTGGAAGGAAAGTTATGACCAACCTAGTTAGTATATTGAAAAAGCAGAGATATTACTTTGCCAACAAAGGTCTGTCTAGTCAAGGCTATGGTTTTTCCTGTGGTCATGTATGGATGTGAGAGTTGGACTGTGAAGAAAGCTGAGTGCCGAAGAATTGATGCTTTTGAACTGTGGTGTTGGAGAAGACTCTTGAGAGTCCCTTGGCCTGCAAGGAGATCCAAGCAGTCCATTCTAAAGGAGATCAATCCTGGGATATCTTTGGAAGGACTGATGCTGAAGCTGAAACTCCAATACTTTGGCCACCTCATGCAAAGAGTTGACTCATTGGAAAAGACCCTAATGCTGGGAGGGATTGGGGGCAGGAGGACAAGGGGACCACAGAGGATGAGATGGCTGGATGGCATCACCGACTCAATGGACATGAGTTTGATTGAGCTCCGGGAGTTGCTGATGGACAGGGAGGCCTGGCGTGCTGTGATTCATGGTATCACAAAGAGTTGGAAATGACTGAGTGATTGAACTGAACTGAGAGAGGTCCTGATCTACACATTTTTGTTATAATATAGCCCAACAGGCCTTTGAATCTATGATTCTCATTTCTGTTTGTAATTGTGATTTTAAGATGACAGATCATAAGAATTCAGATAAAATCTTATAAAACTGCATTATATAATATAATTTCCATCTTGTTAACAATAATGTTTTCTGGTAATTTTTAGATAATTTTGAAAAAAAAAGACATAGAATCATCTATATTGTAGCTAATATGTGGAAATACTAAAAATATTATAGTTGTTAGAATAAAGATGCATTATCACCCTCTGACTCAACCCCTTGATTTACTGTTGGGGGAAAAAGTGTTCATCGTCACGGTGAGGATGAATTCTGAGACTGATACAGTTGAATGGAGGTCAATAACATCAGACTTTTGTCTTCTGGAATATGAGTGAGCATAAGGTCTGTCACAGAGAACTGAAATGCTACTTCTGATATTCAGTGGCCAAGTGAAGACTATTGTGGCTCCGCAATGACTTATGTTTTGTCATTGTTACACCTCTATAATGTTAGGCCCACTGAAAATGGGGATTTTTATCAATTCCTCCTTCCCATGTTCTCTTTCTTTACATACAGATTCATCCCGATGCACTCACACACATAGACTTAAATGAGTATGTGCACATATATCTGCAAGAGTGCACACAGGTCTGTAGTGTTACAGTATTTATGACCATTGGTTTTAAGGTAATTACTGTTTGAATCTGTGCTTTCAATTACAAAGTAAGCCAACCTTAACTATGATAAAATCATATTCCCACCTTATCCTTTCCCACTCCCAGAGCTCAGTGTACAATATCTATGGTATAATGAACATGCATTTATCATTTCTACTGACAATGCTTTTCTTTCCCCTCAACTTCCGATCTTTATCACATTTGCTGCTTCAAAAATAATTAGCAGCTGAATCATTCTAATAGCACGTGTACAGCTGACAGGGTATCAGGGAATGTGCCGTGTTTTTTGAAGATAGAAACCATCCCTGGATATGGGACGCATTGACCCTGTGACCTGAACAACCTTGTGATGACGAGTTGCCCTGTTCAGACCTGAGATGAGCTTTAGGAGGTAATTAGTTTTGAAAGATTGCCAGACTGGTTTTGAACTCTCTCAGGCATTTAAGACCCCAAATCCTCACTTCTGGTCCTCTAAGGCTTATGACAGAAAACAAAACAAAACAAAATGTGACTGATGAGCTTACTTCTTAACTATGTACTGCTCTCCACCTGCTTTACCACTTTAAGGCTCAGAAAGAATCTATCTGCTGAATCAACTTAGGAAAAAAACTCCTGAAAGCCTATTTTTAAAAATTAACAAGACAGATGAAAAAAATTATTTCAAGTTGTTTTCTGGGGTTGATTCTCACATAACATAGTGCAATGATATTTGTGCATTCAACACTTAAGCACCCTGAATACCCTAAGTTTATGGAAATAGAATATAAAATACAGTTTTAAAAAAATAATTTTTTGCATTCTTTTAAACACTGATATACTTATTAAATAATTCACTCCCTTTCCCCCATATATTATTGTAATTGCTGATCCTAGGCAGATATAGACCATATATGCATACTATATGTGTATATATATATATATATATATATACACACACATACATATATATAACTTTCAAGCAATACAGTTACAAAACATATTCATGTTGCCAAACTTCCAGAGCAATACAAGTACATTTCCACAACACTGGAAGGTGATAGTTTACTTGGTATTAATTACTTGAGATAATTTTGTTTCTGTCTTTGAATAGCTCATCATTTTGTTTGATGTACACTTTTATACTCTGAAAAATATTAGATTTCTTGTTTTACAGACTGATCATCATTTCTTTAGCCTTTTCTAGTAGACATATTATCTAAATTTGTCTAGTTCTATACCACTCATCTCAGGTACGAAAACATTCAAGTAATTCAACTGACTTTCACCTATACTCAAATGCTGCTTAATGTTCCTTATACCATTATTTTGATACTCTTATACAAAACTCCGGGAGTTGGTGATGGACAGGGAGGCCTGGCGTGCTGCAATTCACGGGGTCGCGAAGAGTCGGACACGACTGAGTGACTGAACTGAACCGAACTGAATAAAATTAAAAATATACGTATTCTCAGACTTCCCAGCTGTGCAGTGGGTAAAACTCCATGCAGGTTGATAGATGTGAGTTGGATCCCTCATCAGGAAATCAAGATCCCACATGCCATGAGCAACCAAAAATAAATAAAATTTTAAAAAATTACATATTCTCTTACCCCAAATCGGTTTATCTGTAGTAACCTTGTAGAAACTCTCATGGGTATAAAAGTTGATTGATGTACAAATTCATTCATGAAGATTTTGATAGCAGTAGAATAATTTAGAATTGACCAACTCTATAGAATATTATAATTACAGAATTGACAACTTATGGTGAACCTTGTCAGATATATGAACTCCAAAGAAGAGAATTTAGCTTCAGGACTATAGATGAGGCTTGATCACTCAGAGATTTTTGTAGCAGAGTTTTATTACAGTTAAAAGCAGATAGAACAAAGCTTCTTACATAGACATCACAAGTAGGTGGGGGAAGGGGTGGGGAGTGCCCCACTTGCTAGTCTCATCAAGGCCTTATATACGTTTTCAATTGGTTACTAACAATAGAAAGGTCTTAGCAGATCCACTTCCATGACATACACTTTAAGATAACAGGATTAGAACTAACATAGAAATGTCTTACAGGACCCATTACCACAACAAACATTTTAAGATAAAATGATTATTCAGAAGGTTATTCAGTTCAGTTCAGTTTAGTCAGTCCTGTCTGACTCTTTGCAACCCCATGGACTGCAGCATGCCAGGCTTCCCTGTCCAATGAATATTCAGGACTGATTTCCTTTAGGATGGAATGGTTGGATCTCCTTGCAGTTGAAGTGACTCTCAAGAGTCTTCTCCAACACCACAGTTCAAAAACATCAATTCTTCGGCACTCAGCTTTCTTTATGGTCCAATTCTCACATCCATACATGACTACTGGAAAAACCATAGCTTAAGGAAAAACATGTCTTTGAACAGGATACAATGTTGTTATATAATCATTAGTACAGAGTTTAAGGAAAAACAGCCTTGAGCAAGATGAGTTGTTTTGTGGTGTAATCATTAGCTCTGGACTTAAAGAAAAAGAGAATGCCAGAAAAACATCTACTCATGTTTCATTGACTATGTTAAAGCCTTGGACCATGTGGATCACAAAAAAATGTGGAAAATTCTTAAAAGAAATGAGAATACCAGACCACCTTACCTGCAGCCTGAGAAACCTCTATGCTAATCAAGAAGCAATAGTTAGAACTGGACATGGAAAAATGAACTGGTTCAAAATTAGGAAAGGAGTACGTACAAGCTGTATACTATCACCCTGTTTATTTAACTTATATGCAGAGTACATAATGAGAAATGCTGGGCTGGATGAAGCACAAGCTAGAATCAAAATTGCTGGGAGAAATATCAATAATTTCAGGTATGCAGATGACACCACCCTTATGGCAGAAAGTGAAGAGGAGCTCAAAAGCCTCTTGATGAAGGTGAAAGAGGCTTAAAACTCAACATTCAAAAAACGAAGATCTTGGCATCTAGTCCCATCACTTCATGGCAAATTGATGGGGAAACAATGAAAACAGTTACAGATTGTATTTTCTTGGTCTCCAAAATCAATGCAGATGGTGACTGCAACCATGAAATTAAGACACCTGTGGCTTAGAAGGAAAGCGATGACAAACCTAGGCAGTGTAGTAAAAAGCAGAGACATTACTTTGCCAACAAAGGTCCATGTAGTTAAAGCTATGGTTTTTCCTGGAGTCATGTATGGTGTGAGAGTTGGATCATAAAGAAGACCGAGTACCAAAGAATTGTTGTTTTTGAACTGTGGTGTTGGAGAAGACTCTTGAGAGTCCCTTGGACTTCAAGGAGATCAAATGAGTCAATCCTAAAGGAAATCAATCCTGAATATTCATTGGAAGGACTAATGCTGAAGCTCCAATATTTTGGCCACTTGATATGAAGAGCCAACTCATTAGAAAAGACCATGATACTGGGAAAGATTGAAGGCAGAAGGAGAAGGGGATGACAGAGCACAAGATGATTAGATGGCATCACTGACTCAATGGGCATGAGTTTGAGCAAGCTCTGGGAGATGGTAAAGGACAGGGAAGTGTGGCATGCTGCAGTCCATGGGGTCACAAAGTGTTAGACATGACTGAGTTACTGAACGATAATAACAATGAAATAAGCACTTTCACTTTAATTATGAGAGTAGCCATCAGTAATACAAACCCTATTTTCTTAAAAATAACTATGTGTATATGTTCATATATGTATGTGTGTATATGCATGGATGTATACACAGAAAACATGGATGCACTCTGAGAACTTGTATAGCACAAAGCACATTTAAATTTTGAGCATTTCATTTTTATCAATAACCTGAACAACACAGTCTGAACTTGACTAGCTTGAAGGAACCAGCAGGTTATAAGATACTGAAATAATAAAGGATCAGCTGTATTTACAAGGATAACAAAATGACTAGCCAATTTAGTGCACTGGTCATCTCAGGGAAATAACTGTAAATTTAGGAAGCTATGATAAAAGTGAAAAAGCATTCATGATAGTTATTTAATGGTCTGATTTCTGTCAAAGTGGCAGTCCTCTGGAGAAAGTCAAATCAAATATTCTGGGATAATATTGCTGAAATCAGCTTGTTCATTTGATATTTGAGTCTTTTTCATAAAAGTGTAGCACAAAATATATTTTTAAAATCTCTGCTTTTTAAGCTTTTTGATTGCTTGGTTGTCTGGAAAGTGGGAAGTATTTACACTTTCAATTTGTCAGTTTTTTACTATAATGAATTAAAATAGTTGAAAATGAAGAAAAGTCAAATCAGTTAGCTATTTTAATATTTATTCATGACTGAAATAAAGTGTTGTAAATATAGTTTTGATCTTTACATCACCAAATTTATCTTTAAGAAAAGGTCAGAACAAAAAGAAAAAAAAATGCTGTCAGTCCAATTGGAAGTTACTATTTAGTGCTAGCATATGCACAGACTTGTTACACATTTTGAAGGAGACTTTCTGAGAAAATTGTTGATTTGGACTTTATTAATATAATCAGACTCTGTCATACTTAATTTGGGGTAAAGTAAGCAAACATAGTCTATTATTCTTCATCCTCTTCATCTTGCTTTGTTTTATATCTTCTTTGCTATGAAAATTATATAAATTATGCAACAGCTAAATATGTAATGATTGTAGGTCATTGCTTATCTAATGTGCATATAAATCACCTGGGGAATCTTGTTAGGCTTCAGATTCTGATTCAGAAGGGCTGGGGTGGTGGTGATGGTTTAGTCGCTCAGTTGAGTCCAGCTCTTTGTGGCTCCATGGACTGTAGCCTGCCAGACTCCTCTGTCCATGGAATTTTCCAGACAAGAATACTGGAGTGGGCTGCCATTCTTTTCTCCAGGGGATCTTCCCCACCTAGGGCTTGAGCCTGGGTCTCCTGCATTGTAGGCAGATTCTTTACCAACTGAGCCACCTAAGGAATCCCGCCCATGCTACTTTGCTGAAGACTATGCCCTGATTAATGAAGGATCTATAGGGTCTATGGTTATTATATCATGTAGCATGGATACACACACACACACACACACACGAGTCAGGTCTGAGGGTGAAGTTACACACCTCAATTTGGAAGTCATGCTGTCTTCCCCAAAGGCAGCACATCCTCATGTCTGAGCCACACAAGGCCCTTTTTATTTTATTTATCAGTATATTCTTGACCTCATCTCTCATCTTAGTGCTTTAATTCTGAGGATCCCAGTGTCTAAGACTTCTGGTCTCTTAAGGGTTATCTTTCCTGATGCCCCAGGTGATTGGCATTTGCAGTATACACAAACATTTCATTTGAGCTTAAAAGAATTGCATCTCACCACACAAAAGTGCTGACAGCTAACATATTTTCTTTATATACAGATGGGCTTGAAGTGGGCATCAAAGATTTGAAAAAGCATAATGAAAAGCCTATTACATATGTACAATCAGAAACTATTTTACTAATTTTTAACCTCACTTCTAAATTTCAGCCACTGTGGTTTGGCTCTAGGCCTCTGAGCTCGCGTATTGTTTTTATTTCAGTCAATCATGTAATCACAACCCTTCAGTGTTACCTTGGTTGTTCAGATGTAGTAGATGGGATGACAATCTTCTCATAGTGAAATTATTTATTTGTTCTTTTTCAAACAGTGAGTCAGTGATGGAGTCAGTTTTGGGACTCTGTATATCCCATTTCTTCTTTCTGCTGTATGCATGTGGCATTTTATGGAGGACTGGATTACTGAATGAGAAGGATGAATTTGGATCTTTATTTGGGTTACAAAGAGTTCATAAAGTGAAGAAAGAACTAGATACCTACTAAAATAAAACTTAGTGTCAGTCTTTATTGAGCATACAAAATGTACAAGGTATGATATAAATGTCACAATCTAAAAGTTAAAGTGCTAAAATATAATGTCGTGTATTTCCTGGATGGTACTCTTTGTGTCAAGGTACATAATCCATCTGATTTTCAGCTTACATCTAATGGATTCTTATCATTTATAAGTGTTTTAAAATATAACTGAGTAAAAATGGTACATGTGTTTGGTTTTATTCTTAATCATACAAGTAGATTAAATTCTCTTAGTTTTTCAACAAATGAGTTTTTTTTTTAATAACTTTCATCTGTAATTTAGTGTTAGTGTCCTCCTGTAAAGTCCTTCTTTTAGTACCTGCTCTTCGAAGTGAACTGTTTGTCAAATTTCCATTAAGCTGAAGGTGAAAAATTAATGAACCACTTACTTCAGATATTTCAAAACTAATGCAAGTCTATTAGTCATGCAATACAAAAAAATCAAAGATGTTGGTTTGTTCAATTACTGTTTAGGGTTCACTCATATTTAACTTTTAAATGCATTGTTTCAGATGCTTAATATAACATTCGGGAGAAAAAAAGGAATGTAGTTATTTTTTATTAACTTAAAAATATATCTCAAAGATAATTTTATTTATATAAATACTGTTTGTAACCCGGAACAGTTAATTAGTGAGTTGATGGGAGTGGGTGGGTTTTGAAGATTTTGAGAGTAGTTAGCTTGCAAGAAAGCACTAATATATAACAAGCATGGGATTCATAGAATTCTGATTAGCTTTCAGTTGTACCTCTGCTCCAAATTATAGACATTTAGAAAATCAGTAAGATAGAGACACTGAACTATTTTTCAAGGAATTGTTAATTCATCCTCCCTCCCTGCCTTCTTCCTTTTCTTTCCTTTTTCTTTTCCTTCCTTTCCTTTCCTTACCCCATTAATTACTGAGCTCTTGTTATGATCCTAGCAATGTGCTGGATAGTGTGTGTAATGATGGGAAAGACTTGCTCCTTTTCTTTAAGGAGTTTAGAAGAGAAAATCAAAGTGTTTTTGCATAGTGATCAGGTAATTAGAAATGCCAAGCACTGAAAAAAAAAGGTGCAGATAAATCACATAGAGCTGAAGGTGTCAGAGAAAGTTTCTTATAGAAAATGAGTTAAGCTTTAAAGGAAGTGTATATTTCAGAGATGTTCAGACATGTGATACATGAGAGAAGCAAATAAAGTGGAAGAAATGGCTTAAGCAAAACATGGAGGATATAAATCACAGAATATGCAGGGGGACAGTTTAAGTATTAGCATAAGATACATGGAGAGGGATAGTAGGAGATAATGTTGGAAACATAAGGTCTGAAATTGTGAAGGGCCTTGAATGGCAAGATCAGTAAGGAAATTCAGTATTTGAATTGAGGAGAGGTGCAATCACGAAACATTTTAAGAAGTTTAATTTTGTGTTGGCAACATGTTAGCACCTAACATCCATGAAAACTGCAAAATAACAGATTGAACATTTGTTGCAAATACTGTCTCATTGTCCCCATCCACTGGAAGTTTCAACGGCAATTGCTAAGGGAGGAAATGCATGCTGGGAGAGCCAAAGTGAGATGGCTATATCAGGAGGACCTCTCAGCTGGCTTGCTGAGTGGGCCACACTGTCTGTGCCTTAGAGCACCAGCATGGAGCAACAGCAACTCGGGACAGCAACTTCCTTGTGGTATGAAAGTCCCCTTCAGTTGCCCTCAACTTGCTGCATGGCTGCTTACATCTTCTGTGTGAACCATGCAGGGCTTGATTCATGGGCATACAACTCACACTCAGAAAGATGCACACTTGATTCAGTTCCCTGCTATTGCCATGTTGAAATCCTTCCTACTTTTTGATCAAGAGTTCTTTGGCCACCTCATGCGAAGAGTTGACTCACTGGAAAAGATTCTGATGCTTGGAGGGATTGGGGGCAGGAGGAGAAGGGGACGACAGAGGATGAGATGGCTGGATGGCATCACTGGCTCGATGGTTGTGAGTCTGAGTGAACTCCGGGAGTTGGTGATGGACAGGGAGGCCTGGCATGGTGCGATTAATGGGGTCGCAAAGAGTCGGACACGACTGAGCGACTGATCTGATCCCACATTGTCATTTTGCTCTGGTCTTGTGAATTATGTGTCCAGTCTTGGTACTTTGACATGGAAATGGTTAGGATGCAATAAACTACATTACAGTCAAAATGCATGGTCGTATAGCCATATAAAAAGGAGTACTAACTTATGAGACCAGCTTTGTGTTTATACAACAAAACTGAACCTAAGCTTAAATCTTACTACTTTTTCTTCAAAGCCATGACTTCTGTGGCTGCCACAGCTAAATATGTTTTAGCTGTGTGGTTTTCCTGATGATAAATTAAGGAAAGCCTTCCATAACATATTGTGTCATTAATAATCTTCCTCCTGGAGCCTGGATACCAGTATTGTCGAGTTCTGCACCCCCTGCAGTCCTATCAAATTAAATTCTGAGAAAACCTGTGGCAATTATTTTCTCTAATAAAAGTTCTAAAAAATAGAACTCTATGTTCACAAACATTATTGGCTGCCTGATAGTCATTCTGTTGTGTATTTCATTTTCTGAGTCAGTATAAATATATATAAACTGAATAAAAGTGTTTTTTTTTTTTAGTTTTTTCCTTATGTGGAGTTTATTCTCTTCATTCTCTTTATTCTGAATACTTGTGCAATTTTCTCTTGCTTGTGTTACTATAGTTGTTTCTCTCCTTATTTTCATTTAATTTTTATTTTTTCAAAGTTATAGATGAATATAAATAGAAATTTCTACAAAGCTTAGACACATTTATAAAAATGTGTCACCTTCTCTCATCCTTCCTTGTGTTTCTCTCTGCTTTGTCTATATCCCCAAAGCAAGCACTAAAATGCTCTCAACATTTTTGGTTGTTACCTATTTTTCATATTTATTTCACTGCCTCTCAAGAGTATGTTTAATAGTTGAATTCATTTTTCAGTTATATCCATTATATTGACTTACTACTATGAAAGATAAAGATTTCATTTTCTTTCATCGGTTTCCATATTCCCTCAACCCTGACATTTTCCCTTTTTTCTTTTTTCCTGAAGAATGATATTTATTTTTGTATTAAAAAGTCATTGTTTATATTTCTATGGGGCTTCCCAGGTGGCTTAGTAGCAAAGAATTTGATTGCCAGTGCAGGAGACACAAGAGATGCAGGATCAATCCCTGGTCAGGAAGATTCTTTAGAGGAGGAAATGACAACCCACTCCAGTATTCTTATCTGGAAAATTCCATGGACAGAGGAGCCTGGCCATGGGGTCACAAAGAATGGGACATGACTGAAGCTACTACTTAGCATGCACACATGCACACACCTGGAAGGAAGGATTCTGTGCACCAATGAGAACAAGGCATCTGAAGGGTCTTAGCAATCATAACACCACCCCATTTAAAGGATGAGAGACACCCTTCCCTGTGTCTGGCATCTCCCTGTTCAGTGTCCCACCTACAGTCTCTGCTGGAAGGAGGACCAGGCACTGTTCATGTTGACTGAATGAGTGAGGGGTTCAGGAGAAGAGACTCCTTCACAATCAGAATTTGACCAATCCCTGCTGTTTTCAGCCCTTCCTTTACCCCCTTTTTAATAGGTAGCTGATATTTTCAATTCTCAAGTCTCTCTGGGTTCTATAATACAAATTGCATTGCTTTTCAGCTTCTTCACTCTGCTGGCTTATGTTTTGGTCTCCTTGGTCTGTCACATCAGTTGACACTCATCTGCTTTCCAGCTTCTAGTGTCTTACTGCTAGTGTGTCTCCTATTCTCTTAGCCCCTGTGGATTGATGCTTTTCTATCCCTTTGTTGTCATTTCAGTAGCGAATGGAAGTAAATGCCTATGTACAGTCTGCCATCACGAACTAGGTTACATAATGCTGTTTGTACTGAATTTTTATTATCAAGTATCTCAGATCATTTTTAACAAGTAGACAGTATAAATAAGGAGTAAACAAATAAATGAGTCTAAAAAACTTACCACTCATCATTTAAATACTTATTATAGAAAATCTGCTCTTCAAGTGTCTTTAATTTCTGTTTGCTAAGGATTCTATTTTTCTCTTTTGAATACAGATGGAAGCTTTAGACAACACCGATCAAACCTCACCTCTCTACTAGTGCAGCCCATCTCAGCATCTCTTGTTGCAAAACTCATCTCTTTGCCAAAGGATAGAACCACAAATGGTGCCTGCAGCCCTCTAGAACTTCCAAATAATGGTAAAATATTTAATGTCTTTCTGTGTGTCTTATGGTTTTTATAAGGCCCATCCATGATCATTTTTAATCTGTTTGGCATGTTTAGGATTATTCTTTCTCAAAAAAACCAAAAACATTTATTTCTGTTGATATGAGCATTTATTTCTCTTCTCTGGCTTTTCGAAAGTAATTCTATAAAGACTGAAAGTTGACCAAGCTGAGAGATTAAAAAAAGAAGAAAAGCATTTTGAACTGCAGCTAAGAAAAGCAGCTTTACAAATAAAGCATTTTGTACATTCATGAAAATCTGCTTAACATAGCTTCTCAGTTTCAGCTTCAGCAGGCTTGTTGCCTGCCAAGATTCAGTGGATAGCAGTCAGCTATCTGGGGTATGAAGTCTTTTAGTAGAAAGCATTAAAGCCTAATTCCTGCAATTGACTAAAAAATCCCTCTGTCTTTATGCATCATTGTTGGAGAGATGCTTCTTATACTGCAGTGCAGTTTGTCAGGCCTTGTTGGACCACATAGGATAAAACTGAAGTAGTTAAGCTACCTGTGGTGGGATGAAAGTCATGGGCTGCATCTTATTTCTGCCTCCACCCTCAGCATTAGACTACTAAAGGAGAGACTTTCTTTATATATTGTTAAATTTGTATCTAGTTGGCTGTGAAATTCAACTTTAGGGGTCCGTTTTTGTGTCCAGACCCAGAGGCTCAACTACCCATGTTTTATCTCATTTCTTTTCTCCTGACAACAAAAGCATAAAAAATATGTTTTGAAAAAGCCTAAAAAAAAAAAAAAGACCCTGAATGCCTTCTGAATTGCCCTTTCTTAGGGACAGGTTTTTTAAAATTCTGTAGAATGAGAACCTCTTAAACTGATTATTGATCGAACATAGTAGGAACTATAGAAAATAATGCTAAGACTACGTCCTCAAAATAGGAAAGAAGTTGTTCTGGGGAAGCTTTTTGTTTAGCTTTTTCTATGTTCTAGTCTGAGCCCCAGATTTTGATAATGAGCTCTATTTGCTAAAATATGTAATTAACACTATACTAATAATTTTCTTGTAAGAAAAGTATCAGACATTGAAAAGATCAGACTTAAGTCCGGATTTAATTAACTGATTGGCTTATTCAATAAACAGTCAGAGTCCCTCCTATCTTAGTCTGTAGAAGGAGATCCTGATTGCCTCAAGTCTATCAGCTTATCACATCAACCATGTGGGTTGACAGCTGGGTCAAGGATGATGCAAATTTGGCCAAACAGAGACATGACTCAATCTCTGGACTTTGAGCAATGGCTAATTTTAATGGTAGAACTGAATAAGAAATCATATAGCTCTAGGATATTTTGGTCCTTTTGAGGACCTTGAGGGCATATTACCTGACAATGGAACCAAGGTGAGGAAGGGGTAGATGAATAATGTAAAGGGAGAGAGTGTGAGAAACAGACTACCTCTTGTCCACATAATTTGATGCCTAAATAAAGCCTTGTCTGAAGCCATAGCTACTGAATTAGCTGTATATATGTTGATACATTCCCTTTTTAATAGTCAACTTATTTGTTTGATTTTCAGTTACTTAGAAACAAAAGTCATGCAACTGATGTAAAACTTACACTAAAGTAAAGAATATTTGCATACATGAAACAAGACTCAGCAAAGTGTAGTGAAGAGGATGTTATTTATATGGCAAATCCTGGGAGAACTAAGAAGATTGTATAAGGGATAGAAAAACAAGCAGAAGAAAAATTTCTTGCCCAAATATAAACAGATTTTTTGCATTGACTAAATAATTAGATATTGATGCCATTTAATTTCCCATGATCTTATTTTCTGTAAGTCTTACTCACTGATTATATATTGTCAGTCTTTGTCCTTGAGAGTCAATCAATAGCTGGGAATTTGAATTTTCATATATCAATCTGAGCTTGTCATTAAAAACCATGACTGCAATGAAAAAAAAATTAGATGAGAAAGTATAAAATCCATTAGTATAATACAGAGTGGAAGCCTTAATGAATCATGTTAAAAGAAATATTTTAATATGTTTAAATTACTTTTGATAAATTGAAAAAAATGACTTACTATGATGCATAAAACTTAGTTTCATTAGTGTTAAATTTTCAACTAAGTAAGTTTGGATCATATATCTTCAGATAATATATCTTCACACATACAAAAATGTATATAACTCCTATTTCTCTATTCACAATTTTATATGTTCTTTGTTCAAAATATTTTTATCAGAAGAATTTAATCTCTTCTGATAATGTTTATAATTCTTACATACTTAAAATGAATTTTGAATATCTATATTTCTAATTTGTTAAAGAAAGTATGTATTATTATCATTTCTTGAACAGAGAAAAAGATGTACTGAAAATATTATCTATAAACTTTGGTGATTTTACAATTTTTTGGCAAATAATACAAATTAGCTCTTGAGGAGACATCCACTAACAAAAAATGTTAGTAAAAATAAGTCTAGCATTGCTGTTTTTTACATCTGAGACTAATCATCCTGTTCAGTGTAGCTTCAGTGCTGCTGTATGTGAAAGATCCAGGAGCACATTGTGCTATTTTGATTAAAAAAAAAAAAAAAAGTCTTGAGCTGTGTGTGTGTGCGTATGTGTATATGTATGTGAAGTAGGCAATGGAGTAGTTTGGATGGGAATAGCTACCCACTCCAGTATTCTTGCCTGGAAAATGCCCTGGACAGAGGAACCTGGTGGGCTATAGTTCATGGGGTCACAAAGAATCGGACGTGACTGAGCGACTAACACTTTCACGTTGGATATTATATGGTGTGGCTTGGCTTTTGGAGGCTTTGTAAAAGAGAATTTCCCAGTAGATCTGAAGTAAAAAAGAATTGAAAGCTTATTTTAGAGCAGCATGGGCTTTAATAACTTCTAGCCATCAATATGGAAGAAAATATCTAGAAAAACATGAGGAAAAATGTAATTTATTCAGACAACTCCTACAAAGCATTCATATAGGTATGATGGCCACTCTTCAAAATTCAGTGAGCTAGACTGCTGTAGGAAAGACTGATAGATCTTGTGACAGACGCAAGCTAGATGTTAGAATCACTAAGCTATACTGGTGATACCCCAATTTTATGCCTCTTCAAGCTGCCAGTTGCAGAGTGAACCTAGGAGTCTGAGCAGGAAGCTGACAACAGAGTAATCTATAGAACTAAAGATCAGCCTTCATGAGCTGCCAGTCTGAAGTCCTCAGACAAAAGGAAGAAAAAGCTTCAGAAATCACTTTGAAGGTCTGTTCATCAAGGGTCTTAAACAGAGTGAACATAGGTGGGAAACCTATTGTCCAAAGTCCACAGAAAGTACAGTCAATTCTCTGTTTCCCAGGGAGTACAGGTTGGGTTTACAGAGGGTGACACAGATCTGTCATTTAGCAGAACTTCTCGAGTTTCCAGCTTTCCATCCTGACAGCTTTGATTTTAGGAAATGATTTAGCTTGGATCCAGTCTAGAGTTTTGTTTGGTTGTTTGCTGGGAAGACTTAAAGACAAGCTGAAATATACACTTTTAAACAAAATTCCTTTAACAAGTATTTTCCAACTTTTAATGTTTCTCAGCAATTTTTACAGGTTCTTGCATTCTTATCACATGTCACTTAAGTACATGTCACTCCTTCCAAATTATGGAAGTTCCAACTAAACTCTGTAGTTTATATATAAATCCATCAGAGCATACCCTACCTTTATATTTTAAAGATCATTTTTCATAATCCTTTTTTTCACAGTGGGGTGACCATTGTTATTTACTATTCTAGAAACTGCCAGAGATTCCTGAATGCCTTTCTGGGTCTATATCATGCCATTCCCTTCATGCGTCCACAGTTTCTCACCATTATTTTATTCAGTATTATCCACATATGTCTTACAAGTTGTAAAGCCACAGTATCCTCTAAAACTCCATATAAGCACCACCTCCTCTGTGGAGCGCCCTTTGGAATTCTACTCCAGTTGGAAGTGCCCTGACTCTCTCTGCTATGCTTTAGGAAGTTATTAACGTATGCTATGTAGTATGGGGATATCATACTTTTCTGAGGAAGAGATAAGCAATGTGAATTTTTGTTAGAATGTATTGTTTCTACTTTATTTCTATATGGTTTCAATTCTTTCAGGTTTCGTTTATAATCCAGTACATAATCAATGTCCCATGAGAATGTAAAAACAGTGTGTACTATATAAATGTCAGGTTTTAGACCAAGTATCTAAGATCATTCAAATATTTTGTATCTTATTTTGAACACTACAATCTCCCACAGTATCAATTTATTTATTTTACTTGTAGTTCTATTAATTTTTGATTTATATATTTTGTAGTCATTTCTTAGGTGTTTATAAATTCAAATATATCAAATATTCCAGGTTGGCTGAAACACTTACCAAATAAAGTTATCTTTACATCTAGAATGCAAGTCTTAAATTTGATTTGACCTGATACTAATTTAGCTACATTAGCTTTTTTATTTTTTTTCAGTCAGCGTCTTTATGCTATATCATTTTTTAATTTCAACCTTTTTGTGTCTTTCTTTTTTTAGTATGCCTAAAATAAGCGAATAATTTGTATTTTATATGCAATCCAATCTTTTAACTGAAGCATCTAATCCATTATATTTAATGTGATTACCAATGTATTTATGCTTATATTTTTCACCTTGATTTGAATTTCTACTTTTTACCACATATTTTCCTTTTATTTTGTATCTCTTTTAGGTTTTAGGTTTTTCCATTATATTTTTTCCTCTACTATTTTAGAAGTTATCAATATTTTTGGTATTCTTTTAGAGTTACCCTAGTATTATTGCTTCTTGGGTATCTCCTCTACTGCTCTGCTCTATGGTAGCTCTCTTGGGAGGGAATGGGGAGAGCTGTCCTTTAGGGTTCCTGCTTCATGGAGGAAGAGTCTCTTTTTTGGAACTACTTTCTTCTCTACAGCTTGGACAGGCCCAGGGCATTTTCTTCTGACATTTGTAGCCCATAAAGCTATCAAAATTAAAAAGTTCTCCAGGTTTAATAAATTTCCCTCAGCTTTATTACTTTACTTATCTTGGGTCCCATCACAACCTATATTTTCATCTAGTAATTCCTTACTTTCTTGCTAGAACTTAGATGGTATTAACAAGATTTGTTACATATTTTATTCAGCATTTTAAATTATATTTAATGGGAGGGCTTGTTGGAATATCCTAGCCCACCATACCACTAGAAAAGGCACCCTTCTCTCATTTATTTCCTGACAACAAAAATGAATGACTCAGTGAATATACCCAAGTTGCTCAACATATAAATCAGGCTGTCATCAGGAAATCAATGATGCACTAAACTGTGCAATCCAAGGAAATTTAATTAGGGGCCTGTGGAGAATGAAAATGGAAACAGAAAAGGGATAGCTAGTTATTATTCCTCCTAACCTAAAGTGAAGAAGTGAAGAAAAAGCAAGAGTTCCAGAAAAACATCTACTTCTGCTTTACAGACTATGCCAAAGCCTTTGACTGTGTGGATCACAACAAACTGTGGAAAATTCTTCAAGAGATGGGAATACCAGACCATTTACCTGCCTCCTGAGAAATCCGTACTCAGGTCAAGAAACAACAGTTAGAACCAGACATGGAGCAAATGACTGGTTCCAAACTGGGAAAGGAATATGTCAAGGCTATATACTCTGGTTATTTAAATTCTATGCAGAGTACATCATGAGAAACACTGGGCTGGATGAAGCACAAGCTGGAATCAAGATTGCCGGGAGAAATATCAATAACTTCACATATGCAGATAACACCACCCTTATGGCAGAAAGTGAAAAGGAACTAAAGAGTCTCTATGAAAGTGAAAGAGGAGAGTGAAAAAGCTGGCTTAAAACTCAGCATTCATAAAGCAAAGATTATAGCATCTGGTTCCATCACTTCACAGCAAATAGTTGGGGAAACAAAGGAAACAATGGCAGACTTTATTTTCTTGGGATCCAAAATCACTGCAGATGATGACTGTAACCATGAAATTATAAGATGCTTGCTCCCTGAAAGAAAAGCTATGACAAACCTAGACAGCATATTAAGAAGCAGAGACATTGCTTTGCTGACAAAGGTCCATCTAGTCAAAGTTATGTTTTTGCCAGTAGTAGTCATGTATGGATGTAAGAGTTGGACCATAATGAAAGCTGAGTGCTGAAGAATTGAAGCCTTTGAACTATGATGTTGGAGAAGACTCTTAAGAGTCCCTTCAACTGCAAGGATATCAAACCAGTCCATCCTAAAGGAAATCAGTCCTGAATATTCATTGAAAGGACAGATGTTGAAGCTGAAGCTCCAATACTTTGGCCACCTGATGCAAAGAACTGACTCATTGGAAAAGACCCTGATGCTGGGAAAGATTGAAGGCAGGAGGAGAAGAGGATGACAGAGGATGAGATGGTTGGATGGCATCACCGACTGGATGGAAATGAGGTTGCACAAGATCTGGGAGTTGGTGATGGACTTGGAAGACTGGCATGCTGCAGTCCATGGGGTCGCAAAGAGTTATACGTGACTGAGAAATTGAACTGAAATGAAACATGAAATGGCAAAAGAAGAAAGTAGTTACAGGAACTGGCAAGTCTTTGAGCTTTAGGAGAGGCTGGTCTGTTAAAGCTGTGGATTTCATCTACAGATATACAGTCACTGCCAGCAAGTGACCAGTCAGAAAAGGTGATGGAAAATAATCTTTCTCTCACCTAACCTGCTGATCATTTGTTGATGTCTTCCATTTGCTAAACTCAACTTGGAGCCAAGTGTAAAGGAGCCAGGTAGATGTACTCTATAGAGATTACCCTCCTGGGTCAGAGATCTGGTTAAAGGATAAACACAGATCTGGAAGGACAAATGGAAAATGTGCAGCATGGAGTATTATAGATGACTAGCCCGCTGACTAACATGATGACTTGTGACATGTAGACTGTTCAGGCTGAAAAATGTATACACATGTGTTAGTTTTCACTCTTAGATACAAAGAAGGTAAAAGATATTTTTCCTGGTGTTTCAGTTCAGTTCAATCGCTCAGTTGTGTCCAACTCTTTTCAACCCCATGGACTACAGCATGCCAGGCCTCCCTATCCCTCACCAACTCCTGGAGTTTACCCAAACTCATGTCCATTGAGTCAGTGATGCTATCCAGCCATCTCATCCTCTGTCGTCCCCTTCTCCTCTTCCCTTCAATCCTTCCCAGCATCAGGGTCTTTTCAAATGAGTCAGTTCTTCACATCAGGTGGCCAAAGTATTGGAGTTTCAGCTTCAACATCAGTCCTTCCAATGAACACTCAGGACTGATTTCCTTTAGGATGGACTGGTTGGATCTCCTTGCAGTTGAAGGGACTCTCAAGAGTCTTTTCCAACACCACAGTTCAAAAGTATCAATTCTTCAGTGCTCAGCTTTCTTTATAGTCCAACTCTCACATCCATACATGACTACTGGAAAAACCATAGCCTTGACTAGACAGATCTTTGTTGGCAAAGTAATGTCTCTGCTTTTTAATATGCTGTCTAGGTTGGTCATAACTTTCCTTTCAAGGAGTAATTGTCTTTTAATTTCATGGTTGCAGTCACCATCTGCAGTGATTTTGGAGCCCCCAAAAATAAACTCTGCCACTGTCTCCACTGTTTCCCCATCTATTTGCCATGATGTAATGGGACCAGATGCCATGATCTTCGTTTTCTGAATGTTGAGCTTTAAGCCAATTTTTTCACTATCCTCTTTCACTTTCATCAATAGGCTCTTTAGTTCTTCTTTGTTTTCTGCCATAAGGGGGGTGTAATGTGCATATCTGAGGTTATTGATATTTCTCCCAGCAATCTTGATTCTAGCTTGTGCTTCATCCAGCCCAGTGATTCTCATGACGTACTCTGCATATAAGTTAAATAAGCAGGGTGACAATATACAGGCTTGATGTACTCCTTTTCCTATTTGGAACCAGTCTGTTGTTCCATGTCCAGTTCTAACTGTTGCTTCCTGACATGCATACTGATTTCTCAAGAGGTTCCTGGTATTTACATTCTTCAAAATATTTTCCAATTTAGATACTTTTGCTACTTAAAAGAATAATATTTATTTAAACTTAAAATTTTTTTTTCCAAATGCATGCAAGCTCACAAGAGTAAATACATACATGGATTTATCTGTCTTTATGTGTTCACTAAAGACATGGGTTAGCTACTATTGCCTAGAAGTGTATGGTAAAAGAGACCAAGCAAATAGTTTTTGTTTAATATCTTTTTGCCAGTCTCACTTTTTCAGAACCAAACTTTTATAGTACTAAAACATATTTTGGGAGTATTCATGCATATTTTTTTCTTTTCAAATGTGATCTCTGTTATTACAATATGGTTACTATTTACTGAGTTAGAAAATAGATAAGTAAAAATATGCAAACATATTACATTCTGTGTTAGTCATTTTAGGCTTCTGTAATAAGATACCACAGACTGAATGTATTAGACAACAGACATTTATTTTCTCACAGTTCTAGAGCTAATAAGTCCCAACTCAAAGTGCAAGAGAATTAGGATTCTGGTCAGAGTTCTCTCCCTGGCTAATAGAGGACTTCCTTCTCTCTGAGTCCTCACATGGCCTTTCCTCTGTGTACACACGGAGAGAGTAACAGATCTCTTATGTCTCTCCCTTTTCCTTTAAGACCACCAATCCAATGAGATTAGGGTACCATTCTTAAGATCTCTCTTAACTTCAATTTTCTCTTTAAAGGTTCTGTTTCCTTCCTTTTCAATACAGCCAGATTGGAGTTGAGGGCTTCAACATATGAATTTTAAGGGATACAGTTTAATCTAGAACAGATTCCTAATACCCAATAATTATAACTATCAATACCTTCCTATAAATTTATCTAGATTTATATATAAATATGTTATATAACGCGCTAAAGCGCAGGCGGCTGCGACGGGCGCCCGCGCGGCCGAGAGGAGCTACCCCACGTCCGAGATCCGGGGCAGAAGCCGGGAGGACCAAAGAATGCTCAAACTACCGCACAATTGCACTCATCTCACACGCTAGTAGAGTAATGCTTAAAATTCTCCAAGCCAGGCTTCAGCAATATGTGAACCGTGAACTTCCTGATGTTCAAGCTGGTTTCAGAAAAGGCAGAGGAACCAGAGATCAAATTGCCAACATCTGCTGGATCATGGAAAAAGCAAGAGAGTTCCAGAAAAACATCTATTTCTGCTTTATTGACTATGCCAAACCCTTGGACTGTGTGGATCACAATAAACTGTGGAAAATTCTGAAAGAGATGGGAATACCAGACCACCTGACCTGCCTCTTGAGAAACCTATATGCAGGTCAGGAAGCAACAGTTAGAACTGGACATGGAACAACAGACTGGTTCCAAATAGGAAAAGGAGTTCGTCAAGGCTGTATATTGTCACCCTGTTTTTTTAACTTATATGCAGAGTACATCATGAGAAATGCTAGACTGGAAGAAACACATGCTAGACTGGAAGAAGCTGGAATCAAGATTGCCGGGAGAAATATCAATAACCTCAGATATGCAGATGATACCACCCTTTTGGCAGAAAGTGAAGAGGAACTAAAAAGCCTCTTGATGAAGGTGAAAGTGGAGAGTGAAAAGTTGGCTTAAAGCTCAACATTCAGAAAACGAAGATCATGGCATCTGGTCCCATCACTTCATGGGAAATAGATGGGGAAACAGTGGAAACAGTGTCAGACTTTATTTTGGGGGGCTCCAAAATCACTGCAGATGGTGACTGCAACCATGAAATTAAAAGATGGTTACTCCTTGGAAGGAAAGTTATGACCAACCTAAATAGCATATTCAAAAGCAGAGACATTACTTTGCCAACAAAGGTTCATCTAGTCAAGGCTATGGTTTTTCCGGTGGTCATGTATGGATGTGAGAGTTGGACTATGAAGAAAGCTGAGCACCAAAGAATTGATGCTTTTGAACTGTGGTGTTGGAGAAGACTCTTGAGAGTCCCTTGGACTGCAAGGAGATCCAACCAGTCCATTCTAAAGGAGATCAGCCCTGGGATATCTTTGGAAGGAATGATGCTAAAGCTGAAACTCCAGTACTTTGGCCACCTCATGCGAAGAGTTGACTCATTGGAAAAGACTCTGATGCTGGGAGGGATTGGGGGCAAGAGGAGGAGGGGACAACAGAGGATGAGCTGGATGGCATCACTGACTCAATGGACATGAGTCTGAATGAACTCCAGGAGTTGGTGATGGACAGGGAGGCCTGGCATGCTGCGATTCATGCGGTCACAAAGAGTCTGACACGACTGAGCGACTGAACTGATCTGATGTGACGTTATATAACCAAATGAGATCATACCGTACACTATGGAATTTATTTTGAAAATTAAATATCTCTACTTTATCATGATATTAAATTTAATCTTTCTTAATATACAGACTATATTGTTTTACTAATCACCCTAGTCTTTGTATAGTGAGTTTATCCAAACCAATATCCAGTCTAGACCTAAAAATCATATTTCTTGTAATGCAGTATGATCCTCCTTTTCTTCTTTTTACACTCACTTTGTGAGACCAAGTCACTTGTTCTTCATGAGTCTTATCATCTTGATTGTGGGATGCTTCTTTGTGATTTGTATTCAACTAATTCTTCTAATTCCTGTAAACCTGAAATTAATTCTTAGGGTTTATAATAGAACACTCAGTGTGTTTAGAAAAAAAAAATTAAGTACATTTTTTTGAGGCTGATTTTTTATCAGTATCCAGGACATGGTAATGCAAGTCCCATTGATTCATGTGAGGTGAGTCATGAGGGACAGAGTTGAGTCCTAAGACTGGAATTACCCTTTTGCATAAGCCTGCACTTACTGAAGTATCTATTGAAATTCAATTTCTGAGAAAATTTCAATGTGATAGGAAGAACAGGGTGTTTGGGACAGGTCCAATTATCAGTTTGTATATGTTAGTGTGGATATTCTAGTTGCTTGGTGCCAATCCTTTCTGATTTGTCAGTGTATGCTACATCAATTGATAAACATTTAAAATAAGACTTTTAGTCTAGAACATATAATGTCCAGTCACTTGTGTCAGTTCAAAAATACCCTTGACAACAGGAAAACCCCATGTAAAAAAAAATGGAACACCCACATGGGTATGGTATATATTGTAATTGTATATAATCCAGAGCATTTTATACTCAGATAGAAAGAGAAGCAGTTGGTATTTAGGAAGAATTTTAGAAGATTACAAAGTCTCAGTCATCAAAACTGTGATTCTAGAGCAGATTCCATTTCTTGGGATGCAAGAAAATTGAAAAAATAATTCAGAGCCCAATCCACGAAATTATAAATTCTAGTAGCCAAGAATGAGACAGATATCTGACTAAAATTAGGAACTCTAGGAAGAACTTTATCTTGGAAACAAACAAAAGGTTAATCATTGCAGCTGGAACTCAAGAGTTAGCAGCAATTGTTAGTGCTTAAATCTCTCAAAATGATGTTGGAGTTTTTCCTAGGTGCCGGGTAAGCTTACAGTGCAGGTGGAGATGAAGCTTTGTTAGCTATTGGGGAAGAAGATGACTGAGAATCCGTTCATAACAGCAACAAAAATGCAAGACAGAATTATCACTGGAATATAGTTTCTGAAGCAGATTATTTTTCCTGCAACATGATTAAATTAAAGACTGGAGAGAGGCAGCTGCTTTTATGTCTTTTAGCTCTGACATTCCTCACCCTATTTGAATACAAATGTTCTCTGAGTGGAACACATTTTTGTCATCTTGAAATCTTTTGAACTTCACATATCAAATGTAAAGCTGCCATCCAGCTATGGAATATGAGAGACAGAAAACATTTAGTAAACATGAGCTGAAAATGTTACCTTAAAGTAGTAAGGCACACACATATCTATATGCTCTGATTTTTCAAGTAACGAACTGCATCTAAAGGTTCCCCAGGATTTTCTAATTTCAAAAGTATTTTTATTATTTTGAAATACATTCAAACTTATAGAAAAGGTGCAAGAATAGCACAAAGAAAGTTCTTCCTCACCTACCTACAGGGAGGCTGCTGCTGCTGCTAAGTCGCTTCAGTGGTGTCCGATTCTTAGCAACCCCATGGATTGTAGCCTACCAGGCTCCTCTGTCCATGGGATTTTCCAGGCAAGAGTACTGGAGTGGGTTGCCATTTCCTTCTCCAACAAGTAGGCTACAGAATGACAAACAATTGCATCTGAATTCTCTCATGATGACATTCTCTCCTGTACTAACAGCAGTACTGCTGCAAACAGGAATTAAACTTTGATGCATTTCTACATGCACTCCAAGGTCCCATTCAGTTTTTGACAATTGTCCCACCAGTGTCCTAAATATCAAATAGCTCTAAACTAGTTTAATGTCTTGAAGTTATCAAGTCTCAAATTTCCTTCAATCTGGAATAGTTTCTCCTTTTTCTTTTTTTCATTACTTTATGTCCTTTAAAGCTTAAGTGCCAGTTATCTTCAGAGTGTTCCCCAGTCTGGGTTTATCTGATGTTTCTTGTGAATAAGTTCAGGCTCTGAATCATTAGCAGTAATGTTATGGAAGCGAGACTGTGTTTTTCTCATAGCTCATATTAATTTGTTCCATAACTGATAAAGCTACCTTTAATCACTTGATTAAGGTGGTGCCCACTAGATCTCATCAAAGTTACTCTTTATTCTTTGTTTAAAGTAATCAGTAAGTGTTTGAAATCACACATATATCTTACCCCCAACATTTCTACCTTCATCTACTGGTTTCAATGTTCATTGATGTTTCCTGCCCAACTAGTCATTGCCAAGATGCTAAGGGTTACCTTCTAAGTCCACATTCCTTCCATTCTTATCAGTTGGCATTCTCCTTTAAAGAAGAGCTTTCTTGGTACTTCCCTGACAGTCCAAGGGTTAAGATTCCACCTCCCTAACTGACATAGGCAGGACTTCCTAATCCAAATATTTTTCAGTTTTTTTTAATATTACATTTATTTAATTCAAGGTATCCAAAATATTATCTCTCTATTGCTGTCAGTATGCATGCTTAGTAAAGAAATAATTTATTCTTTTTTTCTTTCTAAGACTTCAAAGTCCAGTGTGTATTTTACATTTATAGCACAATTAAATTAAAACTACATAAATTTTTTAAAAAATAGATTTTATACTTTTAATGGATTATATTTTATGGATAAATGGATTATATTTTATGGATAAAGATCTTTCTGAACTAAGCCACTGGTCCTTAGGTCAAACAATTTTAGCTTTTAAACATTTTCATTTAAATCTTACATTCAGAAAACAACACAAGTTATAAGTACATAGACCAATTACTTTTCACAGTTGAACCCACTCATGTAATTCATGTATCTAAATCACCTATGGGGTCTTCAGTCTTTTTTTGTCTATGTTTTCTTTGCTTATCATTATATGATCTTGCCTTTACCATGTTTCCTAATTTTTTTTCATGGAAAAGCATTTTATTTTAATATAGGAGTGTGTACATGTAAATCCCAAACATCTGATCTATCTCTCCCTCCACAATCCCCCCTGGTAACCATAAGCTCATTTTCTGTCTGAGTCTATTTCTGTTTTGTAAATAAGTTCACTCTATTATTATTATTTTTAGATTCCACATATATGCAATAGCATATGTCTATCTCTCTTTGGCTTACTTCACTTATTATGATACTCTTCAGGTCTATCTAGCTACAAATGGCATTATTTCATTCTTTTTAATGGCTGAATATTCCTTTGTAAATATATACCACATCATCTTTGTCCATTCATCTGTTAATGGACATCTGGGTTGCTTCCATGACTCGGATGTTGTACATAGCTCTATAATGAACATTAGGGTGTATAGTATCCTTTTGAATCATGTATTTCTCTAGATACATGTCCAGGAAAGGGATTGCAAGATCATATGGTGGTGTATTTTTATTTTTTAAGGGATCTTCCATACCAATTTCTCCATTGGTTGTACCAAGTGTAGGAAGTTTCCTTTTTCTCCATACCCCCTCCAGCATTTATTGCTCACAGATTTTTTGATGATGGCTTTTCTGACTGGTGTGAAGTGATATTTCATTGTAGTTTCAATTTACATTTTTAAATAATTAGTAATGTTGAACATACTTTCATGTGCGTCTTGGCCATCTGCATGTCTTCTTTGGAGAGATGTCTCTCCCTAACCCATTTTATGCTTCATTTTTTAATCTCTCTTTCTAAACATGTCCATAAATGCACAGTTTGCCTAAGTTAAGGCATCATGTATATCTCTTTGTATTGTGTTCTTTTCATTTATATTGTATCCATGTCTCTACATAGTATTTTACATTTTAACAGTCTCACATTTATTGCAATTTTCTAAGTAATTTCCCTGTTGAGGAAATCTGTGTTGTTGTCTGTAATTGCTATTAAAATTATACTGCAAAGAGTTCAATTATCCTTGTAGGATAAATTCCAAAGCACAAGATTGCCAATGTTATTGCTATAAAGAGTAGTATTACTTTAGCAATGGGTATTTAGCAATGCCAACAGCAATAGATGTGCTATGAACATGAAAGTTTATCTAAGATTTTACTGATATTTATCATTAAAATGGAGAGTGTGATCATAGTACTGATTTTAGTGAAGGAAAACAGGCTATGTGAACATTTGCTTTCAGACATGGGTATGGACTATTACGAAACAATATTATTAGGATCAACATCGTATGTGGGGTTGTACCTAAATGAATGAAAGGCAGTGTTTTGCTACGTTGCATGCCATTATTTGGACCTGATCTTGGGCCTGTGACTCATAAGGAAGTCCTTCTCTCCGCTGGAAAGAACCAATGTAATCTTAGCATCTTTGTAAAAGAAATTGTCTTTACTTTCTCAGACCTCTATGTTTCTTTTAAATAAAAGTTACACTTCAGGATGTAAGAGGGCAGGTAAAATAATTTGAAATCTGTCCATGCAAATGTCTAGGAGCTCTGTATGAAATATAAGAAAAAATGTTTTTGAAAGCATCTATCAAAAAAAAAAAAAAAAAGTAAAATGTCCAGAAAGAAACACAAAGACAGAGTGAAAAATCAAGGAAATAAATAGAAAAATTGACCGTATAATTTTCAGGTGTTGGGAAAGGTTATGGGTCCTGAAGTAGGTAAATTAGAGTGGGAACATAGCACTCACATGGGGACAAAGGACATGGTTATGGAGCTATAGGGAGCGATGAGTTGTAACTGCTGCTGCTGCTAAGTTGCTTCAGTCGTGTCCGACTCTGTGCGACCCCATAGACGGCAGCCCAACAGGCTCCCCCCGTCCCTGGGATTCTCCAGGCAAGAACACTGGAGTGGGTTGCCATTTCCTTCTTCAATGCATGAAAGTGAAAAGTGAAAGTGAAGTCGCTCAGTCATGTCCGACTCTTAGCGACCTCTTGGACTGCAGCTTACCAGGCTCCTCCGTCCATGGGATTTTCCAGGCAAGAGTACTGCAGAGTTGTAACTAACATCTATATAAAACCAGGACCATGGAGTTGAAGTAGGAAAACTGGAAAGGAATCCACCTACTGATGAAGAAAAGCTTTCTTCTGCTTGAGGTCTGGATAAAAAATAAAAATACAAATTTAAATGACTTTAGAAATTTAAAATCCTGGTTTAGAATTTTTACTAACATTGTGATATAGAAACACCAAGCCAAAAAATTAACATAAAATTGTATCCAAGCCAGAGATGCCCCTGGGATGCCTGGTAAAAACAAAGGCAATGCTGGGGAAATATGTATCGGAGATATACTAAGCAAAAGAAATGTGGAATAATTATATTAATGTGGGGGGAGAACTTAGGGTATAATTGGGATAGAAATAATGTAAAGAATAATTGTTCTTTGAGACCCTATGGACTATACAGTCCATGGAATTCTCCAGGCCAGAATACTGGAGTGGGTAGCTGTTTCCTTCTCCAGGGGATCTTCTCAACCTAGGAATCAAACCAGGGTCTCCTGCATTGCAGACAGATTCTTTACCAGCTGGACTACTAGGAAAGCCCTATACATACAAACACAGTGTTCCCTTCTCCACGGGATCTTCCCAATTCAGGGATCCAACACAGGTCTCCCACATTGAAAGCAGATTCTTTACCAGCTGAGCCATGAGGAAAGCCCAAGAATACTGGAGTGGGTAGCCTATCCCTTCGCCAGCAGATCTTCCCAGCCCAGGAATAGAACCAGGGTCTCCTGCATTGCATGCAGATTCTTTACCAGCTGAGTTACCAGGGAACCCCATTCTAAATAATCTATATAGAAATCAGGGAATAGTAGCAATTCCAAGATTGCATACATGTAACTAGTCAAAAAATATAAGAATGCCAAGATAAATTGATAAATTAACATATGGGAAACTGTAAAATGTCTCAATAATTGACAGAGAAAGTATGTAAAACACTGAAATTAGAGCTACACAGTTTTCAAGCTTGATTTACTGGACCTATGAATGATAGGCTGCAACCATGTAGTAGGGAATGCACATTCTTTATATGGGACATTTATGAAAATGTTTAGTCTCTATCTATCATTTATAATAGCCTGCCAGTGTCACAAAATAAATCTCACCTAAAATCAAATTATCAGCATATAGACTTTGCTTTCAGTTCATTAATTAAATTAAGCTAGACATCAATATTAAAGCAGTAACCCATACCATGTATTTGAATATTTTGAAAATTCTTTGGACTGATACATTTATTATAGAAATAGTTATCACAGAAGTTTAAAAATGTTAGAATTTGTGAGATAATAACACCATATATCAAAATTAATTTACTTCAGCTACATAGAAAATCTATAGCCTTAAAGACACGTGTAACAATTGAAAGGAAATGAGCTAAACATCTTAAGAATTTAGGTTAAACACACATACACACAGAGAATACATTAGGCAAAATTTAACACAGATACTAATAAGCATAGAATATAATATTGTAGCAAGAAATAAAGAAAAAATGATTGAGGATCCATAAACCTGAAAACTTTTTTTTTGAAATTCTAATAAATTAACTAAACTCTAGTAAAACTGATGAAAAGATTAAAAAAAATAGAATAAGTGAATTGATGTTAGAAATAGAAGAGGGAACAAAACCATAGATAAATGAATGATTTTTTGAAGAACAAGAATAAAATGAACAATTAAATACATTTAGAAGAAATAAACATAAGAATCAATTTGCTTATATTGATTCATAATAACAATTTGAAAATATTAAATGAAATAAAATGAAAATATACAATGGGTGAAAATGTACTTCTCCCTGCAACACATACAAAAAATACCAGTACCAAATAGTTTTATATACTAAAACTGCCTCTCCTTTGTAAAATGGTTAATTTGTGCTGTGTAAACTCTTACAGAGTCAATGAAAAGAAGCAAAGATCCCTAAATATTTGTGAGATTTATAATCTACATATCAAAACCAGACCAGAAAAAATAGAAAAGTAAAATTATTAATGTCACTTATATATGCATATATTCTAAAAGTATTAGTAACCAAACACACAAAAAAACATATCATGACCAAGAAGGGCTTAGTCCAGGAATATAAGCATTTTTTTTAATGTTGTAGTGTGAAAAACTTTCAGTTATCTCAAAAGATGATTCAATATCTGTTTATGCTAAAACCTCTTAGCAATGGAAGATATAAAAGTGATCTTACTTTTAAAGGGAATTTCCCAGAAAGCTGTAGCAAATAACTTAAAAAAAATGCAGTTATAGAAACGATTGTAGTGAAGAATACAAGGCTAGGACCAAAGAATGCTGCTTTTACTGCCTGCATTCCACAGTGCACTGGCAGTCCTAGAGAAAATGTTGAGAACTGTAGATAAGCTATAAAGATTTAAAGGGAAAAAGCAAAACTATTTTTGGTATGTATCTAAGTGAAATTAACAAACATTAAAACTCAACAGATTAAATATTAAAACCTATAGAAGAGTAACAAGAAGGCATTTTATAAGACTAACATATGAAATTAAATAGCATGCTTATACATTGTAAAATAATTTTAAACACTATATTTTGTTACTATAGCAGGAAAAACAATTTAATAATCATGCAAATCTTTTATAAATAAAGATATAAAAATTTTTAAAAGAAATAAAATTAGCTGAAATAAATTGAGAAGTATACCATAATAGATAAAAGATATAATTTTCTCAAATGGGTTCGCTAATTTAATGCAATCCTAATGAAATCCTGAAATGTCTTTTCATGGCACATGGCAAACTAATATGAAAGTTTTCATAAAAATAGGCTTGGAAATTTCCCCCAAATTGAATAGTTAAATTAGATGATGATGGTGATGCTGGTAGTAGTGGTGGTGATGGTGGACCCAGTATTTCAGTGGTGACAAATTTCTGTTAATTAAAACCCTATCAGTTCAGTTCAGTCGCTCAGTCGTGTCTGACTCTTCGTGACCCCATGAATCGCAGCACGCCAGGCCTCCCTGTCCATCACCAACTCCCAGAGTTCACTCAAACCCATGTCCATCGATTTGGTGATACCATCCAGCCATCTCATCCTCTGTCATCCCCTTCTGCTCCTGCCCCCAATCCCTCCCAGCATCAGAGTCTTTTCCAATGAGTCAACTCTTCACATGAGGTGGCCAAAGTACTGGAGTTTCAGCTTCAGCATCATTCCCTCCAAAGAAATCCCAGGGCTGATCTCCTTCAGAATGGACTGGTTGGATCTCCTTGCAGTCCAAGGGACTCTCAAGAGTCTTCTCCAACACCATAGTTCAAAAGCATCAATTCTTCAGCACTCAGCCTTCTTCACAGTCCAACTCTCACATCCATACATGACCACTGGAAACACTATGGCCCTGTTAAAATGAGTTATATTAGCATTGATAATAACAAATCCATTTATAAATAAGAACTCAATATTAATAAAATTGCTTCATTAATGTTTCATGGAAAAACAAAAAACGATCCAGTGAGAATTACTGTATGAGTGAGTGAGTGAGAGTGTGTGTATATGTGTGTTTGTGTGTGTCTTTCAGTCATATCCTTCTCTTTGCAACCCGATGGACTGTAGCCTCCAGGCTCCTCTGTTCATAGAATTCTCCAGGCAGGAATACTGGGATGGGTTGCCTCTACCTTCTCCAAGGGATCTTCCAGACCCAGGGATCAAACCCAGGTCTCCTGCCTTGCAGGCAGATTCTTTGGTCTGAGCCACAGGGAAGAATTAGTATGTTTGTGTATCAATGGTATTATAAATTGTAAGGCACTATATCATAAGGCAATATTTCAAATAGTTTGCAGTAAATTTGTACATACAGGTTTTCTTACTGCTGAACTTGAAAAAAGTTAATATTGAATCTTAGAAAACCAGAGATGATTCTTCAGCTGTATCTAACTCAAAAATAAAATAAAAATATTAAAAACAACAACTATAAGGTCATGACTCCCTCATCTAAAGTTCATTTATCTGAACTGTTTGGAACAAAACTAGAACAGGGAATTAAATGTTAAAAACAAACATATGATTCCAGCTCTATCATGTTTTGGAAAAGGCAAAACTGTAGAGACATTTAAAAGATCAGTGGTTGCCAGGAGCTTAAGAGGAAGGGAGAGAGTAAAAAATAAACAGGTACAGCACAGAAAATTTTTAGGGCAATGAAATTATTCTATGTGATATTACAATGGTGCATACCTGTCATTCTGTTTATGTCAAAACCCATAGAATGCACAGTACAACAAGTAAAACAATGTGATTTATGAAATTTATGGACTTATTAATATTGTCTTATTACTGGTAACAGGTATTGATCATGCTAATGGAAGATGTTCCTGGTATATTACAGTTCATAGGGTCACAAAGAGCTGGATTCAACTGAGCATGCATGCATGCAAGATGCCAAATAGAGGCAGGGGAGAAAGGGTGTTTGGGAATCCTGTATTTTCTGCTCTGTTCATCTATGTTTTTGAAACTGCTCTATAAAAACAAAGTATACTGAATTTTAAAAAGTAAACAAAAACATGTAGCTCCTTAGTTAGAACCACAATGCTCAGTTCTAAGTAGATTTTCTTTTTTCATATATAAGGCACTCAGGTATTCTCTTCAAGTCTCTTTACTCTTGTTTTAGTTATAATTTTTTTAGTGTAGTGATTTTCTATTTGAGCTGTTACTTTGGCATGTTCAAAGTAGCTCAGTGGTAAAGAAATGCAGGAGACACAGGTTGGATCCCTAGATTGGGAAGATCCCCTGGAGGAAGAAATGGCAACCCGCTCCAGTATTTTGGGCTTCCCTGGTGGCTCATATAAAGAATCTGAGATAAAGAATCTCAGAGTATCTCAGATAAAGAATCTTCCTGCAGTGTGGGAGACACAGGTTTTATTCCTGGGTCAGGAAGATCCCCTGGAGAAGGGAATGGCAGCCCACTCCAGTATTCTTGCCTGGACAATTCCATGCAGAGAGGAGCCTGGTGGGCTACTGTCCATGGGATCACAAAGAGTTGGACACAACTGAGTGTTCATACTACAAAGAAAGAAGCAACTTATTTGCCATAATAGTTTCATCTGGCAGGAAGAAGTTCAATTTCAACTTCTTGTCAGCAAAGTGTGTGTGTCTTGCATTTTTTTTTTTTAACTTAGTTGCATCTGATTGTTTTACAACCCCATGCACTGTAGCCCTCTGGCTCCACTGTCCACAAGATTTTCCAGACAAGAATACTGGAGTGGAGGGCTCCCCTGGTGGCTCAGCGGTAAAGAATCTGACTGCCAGTGCAGGAGACACAGGTTCAATACGTGGTCGGGGAAGATCCCACATGTTGTAGAGCAACTAAGCCTGTGCACCACAACTACTGAGCCTGGGCTCTGGAGCCAAGGATCTAAAACTACTGAAGCCTGAGCACCCTGGTGCCTATGCTTAGCAACAGCAGAAGCCATTGCAATGAGAAGTGCACCACAACTAGAACATAGCCCCTACTTGCTGCAACTAGAGAAAAGTCCATGCACCAATGAAGACCCAGTATAGCCAATAAATAAAATTATATGCATTAAAAAAAAAAAAAGAACACTGGAATGGGTTGCCATTCCCTCCTCCAGAAGATCTTCCATATCCAAGATCAAACCGATACTTCCTGCATTGGCAAGCAGATCCTTTACCACTCACTGAGCCATGAGGGAAGCCCCTAGTTTGCATTAGCTGCTTTCTAATTGTCACCCCCTCCCCAACAGTTTTACTTGGCTGCCCTAGAATGTCTCCTAGGGAAACTACCTTTCTACCAGTTTCTTCCTCCCCACCGCCCCAGTCCTCAGACAGCCCAGTTCACTTCAGTTCAGTTACTCAGTTGTGTCTGACTCTTTGCGACCACATGAATCACAAAACGCCAGGCCTCCCTGTCCATCACCAATTCCTGGAGTTCACTCAAACTCATGTCCATCGAGTTGGTGATGACATCCAGCCATGTCATCCTCTGTCGTCCCCTTCTCCTCCTGCCCCCAATCCCTCCCAACATCAGGGTCTTTTCCAATGAGTCAACTCTTCGCATGAGGTGGCCAGAGTATTGGAGTTTCAGCTTTAGCATCAGTCCTTCCAATGAACACTCAGGACTGATCTCCTTTAGGATGGACCAGTTAGATCTCCTTGCAGTCCAAGGGACTCTCAAGAGTCTTCTCCAACACCACAGTTCAAAAGCATCAATTCTTCAGTGCTCAGCTTTCTTCACAGTCCGACTCTCACATCCATACATGATCACTGAAAAAACCATAGCCTTGACTAGATGAACCTTTGTTGGCAAAGTAATGTCTCTGCTTTTTAATATGCTATTTAGGTTGGTCATAACTTTCCTTCCAAGGAGTGTCTTTTAATTTCTTGGCAGCAATCACCATCTGCAGTGATTTTGGAGCCCCTCCCCCCAAAATAAAGTCTGACACTGTTTCCACTGTTTCCCCATCTATTTCTCATGAAGTGATAGGACCAGATGCAGTGATCTTCGTTTTCTGAATGTTGAGCTTTAAGCCAACTTTTTTACTCTCCTTCACTTTCATCAAGAGGCTTTTTAGTTCCTCCTCACTTTCTGCCATAAGGGTGGTGTCATCTGCGTATCTGAGGTTATTGATATTTCTCCCAGCAATCTTGATTTTAGCTTGTGCTTCTTCCAGCCCAGCGTTTCTCATGATGTACTCTGCATAGAAGTTAAATAAACAGGGTGACAATATACAGCCTTGACGTATTCCTTTTCCTATTTGCAACCAGTCTGTTGTTCCATGCCCAGTTCTAACTGTTGCTTCCTGACCTGCATATAGGTTTCTCAAGAGGCAGGTCAGGTGGTCTGGTATTCCCATCTCTTTCAGAATTTTCCACAGTTTATTGTGGTCCACACAGTCAAAGGCTTTGGCATAGTCAATAAAGCAGAAATAGATGTTTTTCTGGAACTCTCTTGCTTTTTCCATGATCCAGCGGATGTTGGCAATTTGGTCTCTGGTTCCTCTGCCTTTTCTGAAACCAGCTTGAACATCAGGAAGTTCACGGTTCACATATTGCTGAAGCCTGGCTTGGAGAATTTTGAGCATTACTTTACTAGCGTGTGAGATGAGTGCAATTGTGCGGTAATTCCAGGATCCATCAAATACAGGATTAACACTTGTGATCATCAAAGACCTTCAGAGATCCCTTCAGGGCTGTGACTGAAGTCCTTTCTGATTGGTGTCTTTGCTTCTTTGCTGTCGATTTTTTTACTATCTAGCATGAATAGAAAAACTCAATGAGGCGGAGCAGTTGGCAGAGATTTAGAAGAGAGGTGAGAGACATAGAAACATAAGCACAAAACTCCAATATTTGAAAATATATGTAGCTTTAAAAATCTTTATTCTTTTGATTTGTGTAATGCTTTCCAGTTTTCAAAGTGACAATGTAGTAATGAATCAAAGAGAAAAGGTAAAATTATCTCCACATGTGATTTTGTTTTGAAGCTAGGCAAGTATTTTAAATTGTTTGGAAATATTTTTATCTGATTATTGTTATTATTTTTTTTTAAATAGAACTGCCCACATATCCTTGAGATCCTGTTCTGTGTGTTTTCCCTTTTAACCCCATTGTTATTTTTAATATGAAGTTTAAAATTGCCCTTTTGGGAGGGAGGTGGGAAGGAGGGTCACGTTGGAAAACACATGTACACCCATGGCTGAATTATGTGAATGTATGGCAAAAAAACCCACCACAATATTGTAAAGTAATTAGACTCCAATTAAAATAAATTTAAAAAAATAAAAATTTAAAAAATAGCCCTTTTATGGCTCTACAGTTCTATGAAGCTAGAAATTGCATCTTAGTCATCATTGAATAATAAGCACCTAAAATTGTCTACACAAACTTTCCAATGCATATTTGCCAAAAAGTGTGACATTTGTTACCTAGAAAAGTTAAATTGTTTGGAATAATTTGATGATATATTATAAATGAATTTGGATGCTTTAATAAAAATTAAAACAGCAGAATTAAGAAAAACAAGTATATTTTAGTTTTGTTTTTGATTTTTTTTTTTTGCAGAGGAAAGAATTGTGAACATGAAAATTCAAACAGTCACAAAATTTGAAACAGTTACTAATGTTGTTGGATATTTAAAGGGTGTGACCTTTCCAGGTAAGTAGACCCAAGTATTTATAATCTATATCTTATATAGTGTGTTAGTTGCTCAGTCGTGTCCAACTCTTTGGAACTCCATGGGCTGTAGCCCTTCAGGCTCCTCTGTCCGTGAAATTCTTCAGGCAAGAGTACTGGAGTGGGTTACTATTTCTTTCTCCACAGGATTTTCCTGACCCAGGGGTTGAACTGGGGTCTCCTGCATTGCCAAGTGAATTCTTTTCTGTCTGAGCTCCCAGGAATCCCATCTTACATATCACAAATGCTCTATAACAATGTCATAGTTAAATGTCCTGCTTTAGAGGTAATTAGGTTCATGCTACTTTAAGGGGTGGGTGATATATAAAAGCAAGAAACAGGTCTTTATTCTATTTCATACCAAATCTCTTCAAAGATAAATCATACTAAAGAGTATAAGAGGGGAAACAAAACAGAAAACACAGAGTTTAGATTTGTTAAACTGGCATGTACCTTTGAGTGAAAGCTATAGAAGTCATTGTTTTTCTTTTATTCACTATTACACCATTGAAGATTTTGATTTTTTAAAGACCATATTTTAAAAAAATAAAATATTTTAGTTTTAATTTTTTTTTTTAATAAAAATTTTGGTTTCAAATATTTCAGTGTTAGTCTGTGTCCCATCCCGATTCTTGGTTTACCGATAATTCTGCCTAATGTCTGTGTGGCTTTAGGTTTTGAAGATGCTTATGAAAAAGTTCACCTGGCTAAATTTTAAATAGTTTTATACCTTGTTATGGGATCTTATGGAAACTTCAGATGATGCTGTATAGGCTAAAGAAGTGAAAATAACTCACAAATACATTAATTATCTAATTAACGTCAACACTTCTGAATACATTGTGAGACTGAAGGACATCACTGTGTGTGGTGCTTGTTATATACAATATAGAATGCAAGTCTTTTAGTATATTTGTGCCACCTCTATTTATTTGGTAGGGATATTTACTCAAGTTCTTTTTGGAGAATTATCCGTCTCCATTATTTTAGTCAAATTGACCCCATAATTGCTAAGTCAGGGAATTTTGAGATCAAGTTTAACATCCCTGCCAAGTTTCCTGCCAGCCAACTCTAAAAATTCATGGGCATCTTCTGTTTGATATCAATACAATATTGATATTGTATTCAATATTGATACAGTATCAATGTTGAACAACCTCTGATTATAATATCTTTAAATGCAAGATATAAATGATTTTGGAGATTACTGCTGTCGCATTTCAACCATTTTAGTAAATTTCCATCATAATAATCTCTAATTGAAGTATTAGAAATATTTATCATCATTGCTACATTTCTTAGTTATTTTTGAAGAAAATATTGTACTGAATTATACTAGATTTAGGATAGAAAAGCTTTCCTTATTGACACTCAATGTAGGAAAAAAACACCAACTTTTTAAACTCAGTTTAATAGTATTCCTTAATGTATAATATGTTTCTCATGTTTATTTGCACTTTACACAAAAATATTGATCATTCACATGCTTTCTTTATTTAATGACTCTGAAAATTAGAAATGGCATCAATTAGTATTTAGTTTTCTAGATATGGTTTATCTAGAATGAGGGCTTCCCTGGCGGCTCAGATGGTAGAGAATCTGCATGCAGTACAGGAGACCTGGATTCTCTTCCTGGGTTGGGAAGATCCCCTGGAAAAGAAAATGGCAACCCACTCCAGTATTCTGGCCGGATGATTCCATAGACAGAGTTGCCTGGCGGGCTACAGTCGATGGGGTTGTAAATAGTCAGACACAACTGAGCAAATAACACTTACTCACCACTTACCTAGAACACACAATTCCAAACAGAATTTTTACACATATCTGAGTGAATCAATTCAACATTGCAGGCAAACTGTATGTGTGTGTGTTAGTCATTCAGCAGTGTCCAACTCTTTTTTTTTTTTTGAGAACTATTGGACTGTAGCCCGCCAGGCTCCTCTGTCCATAGCGTTTTCCAGTCAAGAATACTGGAGTGAGTTGCCATTCCCTTCTCCAAGGCATCTTCCTGACCCAAGGATTGAACCCAGGTCTCCTGCATTACAGGCAGGAGATTCTTTACCGTCTGAGCAGTCATACTATATATACCATTAATTAAATGTTAATACACTGTTGATGGATTAAATTCATTGTTGGTTCCAATATCAGTGAGGAAAACTAAAATTGCTTCACTCAGTAATGTTTCCTGTAAAGTAGCTTTTTGATGCCATGAAGCCAAGAGGTGATTTACTCATTCCACACATGTGTAGTATTTACTGTGTATCAGGAGCTATTGAAAGTGCTTTACTTACTTAAAACTCCAAACAACTGAATGGAAATAGAGACACAGTTGTAGAGAATAAACATGGATACCAAGAGGATATATCTATATCTATATCTAATAGATAATGAGAATTTACTGTATAGCACAGAATCTTTATTCTGTGTTCTCTGATGGCCTAAATGGGATGGAAATATAAGAAAGGAGATATAGGTATAGATATAATTGGTTCACTTTATTGTATTCCAGAAACTAACACAACATTGTAAAGCAACTATATTCCAATAATATTTCTAAAAATAAAATTAAAAAGAAAAAGATGATGTATGCACTATTTTATACCCATTTTATGGTTGAAGACGTTGTCATGAGCACCTGAACAAGCTTGGCAAGGTCATACAACTAGTAAGTCAAATACCCTGGATTCCATCCCAAGCAGGAAGCCCTTAAACTCTGCACACTTAACCATCATGCTATGGAACATCTGCTCAGAAAATGACACGTAATGAAGAAAAACATTTTTACACAAATTATAGGGCTACTTGCTGAAGTAAATTTAGATGTGTGCCAACAACATTCACAGGCAACAAAATCAGAGGAAACTCTGGAGATGCATTTGTACTACCTTATTACTGATAATAGTCAGTTAAATATGTTGTTCAGAACCCATCCATGTGTCATGGAGACCTTTCTAGTAATGTATGATTCTATGAAATAAAATATGTGAAAAAAGAGTAGTTGGATGACTTTTTACGATGATTTTTTTCCATCAAGGAAAGGAGAGGGGTTAAAACTATAAGTTAGAAATGAAAACTGGTTCCCTAAAAACTTCATTTATTGCAAAATTCCTACATGTGTACCAAATTTTTAACATTTACAGTGACTGAATAATTGTTCCATCAAATGTAAGAATAGTTCATTAATATTTACTGAGCATATACACATTGTTTATAGGGCACTTTCCACTATGATTCTGGAAAAATGTTAGATAAGGTTTTCATTGTGGCATATTTGTATACTTCATTAATTAATATGCGTATTTCAGAGGACAGTAATATGGATCTAAGCTTTGGATTCATAATTGAGCTCAGCAGCTGCCTCTGCTTTGATATACACAGATGTGTGAATCAAGACAGTGGGTGAAAAATGTTAACATAGTCCTAATTATTAGAATAATTTTGCATAATTGTTGCTTGGTTGTGCAATAGGATTATGTAAATGTCATTAAATTTATTGTTAAGGTCTATATTATGTTTCAGTGGCTCTTGTTTCCTTCCATTTCCAGACCGTTATGTCATAGTTGGCAGCCATCATCATACCGCTCACAGTTATAATAGACAAGAATGGGCCAGCAGCACTGCCGTCATCACAGCTTTTATCCGGGCCTTGATGTTAAGAGTTAAGAGAGGGTGGAGACCAGACCGTACTATTGTTTTCTGCTCATGGGGAGGAACAGCTTTTGGAAATATTGGCTCATATGAATGGGGAGAGGTAAATGTACAGTAATTATTGTGCTTGCTCTCGTAATTGCACTGTCATGCTCTCTATCTCTCGCTTTCTCTTACTCTCTGGACTAGAGCAGACAAGGTAAAACTGATGAAGCCGTTCACAGGAATGTGCATCTCAACCAGAGTGTTCTGTATGCTCACTTGCTGCTTCTAAGTCACTTCAGTCGTGTCCGACTCTGTGTGACCCCATAGACGGCAGCCTACCAGGCTCCCCTGTCCCCGGGATTCTCCAGGCAAGAACACTGGAGTGGGTTGCCATTTCCTTCTCCAATGCATGAAACTGAAAAGTCAAAGTGAAGTCACTCAGTCGTGTCCGACTCTTAGCAACCTCATGGACTGCAGCCTACCAGGCTCCTCCATCCATGGGATTTTCCAGGCAAGAGTACTGGAGTGGGGTGCCATTGCCTTCTCCCTCACTTGCTGTGATCACCTCTAAGAATGCTAAGGAGTTAGATTTAGACCACAGTGAATTGTGTGTGGTCTGCAACTATCTTATTCTTGTTGCTACCAGACCTGCAGACTCTAATATACCTGCACTGGGGTTTACCTGGTTATTATGTCAATCCTTAGATTGACAGGCACTGGATAAGAAGTGATCAAGTGATACATACCATTACCTTTTTTTTTTATAAACCTTCTAGCAATTTTCTGAAATTAGGAAACAATCTTATGTGTTAAATGTGTATTAACTTGGCATTATATCTTACCTAAACAATATAGAGATTGCACTGAAAAAAGCAATTTTTTTTTTTCTGCCATGTTTTTGCCCTCCCATCAGTCCTTCTTCCTATTCTTACACCCCATCTCCCTGCTCCTCCTTTTCTACTTGCATCTCTACCTATCTACTTACCTGCCTACTTGCCTAACTACTTTAGCTAGCCTTTGTTTTGGAGAAGGAAATGGCAACCCACTCCAGTATTCTTGCCTGGAGAATCCCATGGACAGAGAGGCCTGGCAGGCTATAGTCCATAGGGTCGCAAGTCAGACACAATTTAGCGACTAAACCACCGCCCAGCCATTGTTCAAAGGAAATCTTGTATGCAATGGATTATAGTTAGAATACAACTGGAATAAATTTTTAAATGCGTCTGATGTGTCTGTGTCTCACAAATACACTATGTTTTTAATGGGATATGACAACTTTGGATTGATTCCACATTTATAGCAATAAACATCATAAAACTCTTAGATTTTCTATTTACTCTTATGATTTTATAAAAAGAATTTTAACAGAAATAAGAATTTTAAAAAACCTACATAAGTTTAACTAGGAAAAATAAAAACATTTGATATTCTAGTTTGTTTACTATGTCAGCTTTAGAGGGAAAAATACCAAATATATAATGAGAAATTCTCGTTTCGTTTTTCATTTAATCACTCAAAAATGCACAAAATGGCTATGGGCTATCAAAAAACAATCAAAAAAGTATACAAATGAAGCTAGAAAACCTCTTTTTTAATTTTAGAGAAAGATGTTTCAAAACAAGAAAAATTTTACAGTTGTAAAGTTTATCAAGATTCATACATTGGAAATCAAAATACTTTTCTGTATTTAAATTAGTGTATGAACTTTTTTCCATTACTCAAGAAAACTAATTCAAATAAAGAAATTCCATTGCTGACAGAATCTTTTAAAGCTGAAAAATTTTTAGTAAGATGTAAAATGTATTAACTAAAGCAATCTCTCAAACTTCTATTCTAAATTCCTTACTTTACAATTGAAAAAAAATAATTTGGGGAGTACATATGTGATATGGGCTGATTTTAATAATTCAGAAATTTTTTATCACAAAGAAAACAATGTTTTAGTTTTCTTGTAGCAATAAGGCACATTTTAAGAAAATATCTTTAAGATTCTTTCAAAAAATTTATTCCAGTATTTCATACAGCCTTTTCCATAATAATTTTCAGTCAATTCATTTTAATTCTAACTTAGCACACATATTTATAAGTTGTGTTCTCAAAGTAGGCTTGTGCAACAATAGTAGTTCCTAACTTAAATTCCTAAATATCACTAACTCTTCTGCATGGGGAAGTATGTTGCAAATAGTCCTGGAATTTATTTGAGCATCATGCATGGTAACCATAAATTAATTCACTATTGTGACCTTTTATGTATGTGAGCAATTATATTTTCACCTTAAGTAAATATTTTTTGTAGTTATTGACTCTGTTGTACCTTTTGGTCATTTTATACTTTCTCAAACAATAGATACTAAAAATACAACTGTTATACTGGAAGAGTCCATAGGAAAAAAATGTTTCTTATAGGAAATGCTCCTCCTATTCAAAAAGGTTAGAGACCTCTGTCTTAAAGTATTTATGTGTATATGCATATTTGACAACTAATTATACACCCAATCACTTTCTGGCTTTTTCCATGACTAGATGAGCAAAAATATATTATAAAGAAAATAGTGAATACTGTGTAATTTAATTATTAGCTCATAAAATGTACTATTGTAAACTACTGTATCTTAGATTATTTCGGTATAGTTCATGGAGTATTTTTGTAACAATCAGGTTGAGGAAGAATTTAGAAAACTTAGTTTTCCTGTTCTGTCTACTCTTATCAAACCTACTTTTTGTGAAAATGGAAGACTTTTTTCTTTTAGATGAAACCAATTTGTGCACTAAATATATTCCCTAATGAAGATGAGTGAGGAAAGAACTTGTTGACAGGTCATGATGCCCTTTCTAATTTTGTTTTGCTCAGGATGCCCTTGAAATGCAGAGTTATAATTAAAAGTATTAGGCTATACTGGTCAGATGGAATTTATAGTGATAGAGTTATTAGATATTTGACTCAATACTGATTTTGATCCTTGAAGAGAATTATGACATCCTACTAAATAGGTTCTTTAAAAAAATGTACCATCTCTCCTGTGAAGAATCTTCATCTCAGGCTATAATGGAAATACTATAGATTTTGTAATCAAAGAAATCAGAGTTCAAATCTTCTGTACAATAGAACATGTGATCTTAGGCAAGAATAATTTCTCCAAGGCTTGATTCCTCCTAAAAATGTACTAATGTCTATGTTATGAGGTTCTCATGAGAATTAAATGGACTGACTTATAGACATTGTCAGTGTGGTAGTATGTTAATAGAAGCTTTTTTTAATAGCTCTTGTGTAATAATGAACATTTTTAATAACAACATTATGTATAAAGCAGAGTACTTAAGCTTAAAGTTCATCATTTCTATTCAAAATATTTATTTTATTTTATTTTATTTATTTTTTTTTTTTTGAAATCCCATGGACAGAGGAGCCTGGTGAGTTACAGTGTGAGAGAGTCATTTCCTAGGCAGGTTGATAGCGAGTCTAGGGGTCCCCAAGGAGAGAGGGGTCTGGAATTCTCATGGAGGAAGAAAGGACAAACTTTTTTTCTTTCTCCACATTCCTTAGGATTATATAACAATAATGTATCCTGCCTAAGGACAGTCTTTGGATTCAACAGAAGGTTGAATCCAAAATATTTATTTTAAAATGAATTGTCTTTTCACCTCTTTTACAGAAGTATAACTGAATTTTCAACATAAACTAAGAATAATATTGATGTGCTGGATATATAAGCCTTTACAGACTTTCATCTGATAGTGTTGGAAGAAGAAAAAAATATTTTTAAGGCATGAAGTAATACAATTTTTAGGGTGTTCCTATAGAACTGACACCATGATAATTACTCATTAAATATTTGTGTAGGAAAAGGAAGAAAATAACAGAAGGGCTTCTTAGAAGTAACTTATCAATAGGATCAGTGGTCTTCAGTTTTTGGAATTTGTGTTTAGCAGAGAAGTGAAATAACTAATCTATTGAATCATTTTATGCTAGTTTATGGGTGAAATGCATCAGGTTTTATTTCAGGTAATCTGTGCAGGGCCACAATTGTATTATGCCCTATTTTGTTCAGAATAAAGAGCCACTTCATGCAAACACTGAAGTGATTTATCCATGTCTGTTCTCTGATTCAAAGTCTATAAAATTAAATGCTGTCATAAAGCAAATATTCCATCCTGTATTCTGAAGTTGAATCTCATACTATATGAACCATATAAGGATATTTTTCTCTTAAACTTTTTCATTTTTGAGGGACATGAACATGCTTTAAAATATTGTATATTGTATGGGTATACAATAAGGAGTATACTTATTTAAAATGCATTTTAAATATTGTATTTAAATATTTAAATACTACCCTTGCTACTGTTATTTAAAATACATTTATGACCCTTGAGTACTCTATTAAATAGTAAGATATTGCTTTAAATACAAAATATAAAGTATGCACGGTAATGATTTTAAGTAGGACATGTTTATTTTTCAACATGTAACTGATAAAGTAGAATATGTCACTTTTACTTATCTTAAAGATATATATATATATATATATTTATTTTTTTTTTTTTTTTAAATTTCAGGATTTCAGGAAGGTTCTGCAGAGAAATGTTGTGGCTTACATTAGTCTCCACAGTCCTGTAAGGGGTAACTCAAGTCTCCACTCTGTTGCTTCACCATCTCTTCAACAACTGGTAGCTGAGGTAAGATGAATCACTTTCATAAAATGATTTTGTAAAACTGCCTTTTTCTCCGTAATCTGGCATTTCTTAATATTTTTATTTTTTTAAAATATACATGAGACTATCCATAAGTGTTTTAAGGAATGATTTATTCCTGACTTTTTATTGTCGTCTCTTCAACCAACTTCCTATGTTCTGAAATTCTTTATTTACTACACTTTTATGGTTATAGTTGTAGGTGTGAATTATACATCTATAGAGAATGTGTGTAAAAATGTAAATTTATTTCTTAAAAATTGAATTTAGTGCTTAATTCCCAATTCTGCCAATTTTGGCATGTTGTGATAAAATTGGTTACTTGGGGATTTCTTCTTCAGTTATGTTTTGAGTAAATGTGGGTCCTCTTCTATCTTTTCAATCATGAGGCAAGCCTCCTCATAGCAGGACCCATGTCTTTTTCCTAGAATATAATGAGAACTTGATTCAAGATACTTGGAAAGTATTATTTGAAAAAAAATTATGGAAAAAGAAAGCGTGTTTTTTCCTAAAAGTACCTTGAAAAAAATTCATGCCGTTTGTGATAATGCCTTTCTATAGTTATCTATTTTTTTTTTAATTTAGTTACTCCTCATCTGTTTCAAATAAATTTTTGGAACACATTTCCTCTTTTATGGGTAGAGTTCACACTTTTATTTCTGTACTCTTTCTATGACTTTCACCCAGATGACATGTGTTATGTCTAGAAATGAAAGCAATCATGCCACTACTCTTGGGTGGTTTCCTCCCAATTCCAAGGGCTAATGATATATATTAGAAAATGACCTTTTAGATGCCCACAGAGTTTGCAGTATCACAGACACTGAATTAGAAAAAGAGAGCGAGAATGAACAGTGCTTTGAATTAGCCACAATTCTTGTTTGAAATGTAATGCAAACTAACATTATATAATTTTCATAAAGTATTTTCTAGTTTAATAGGTTTCATTGACATTTCCGTATGTAGTGTAACAATGAAGACATTATGAAAGATGAAATAGATAAATCTGTATGTTTAAGATCAGCTAAACCCCAATGTGTGTGTCCTAAATCATATCCAGATCTGTAAGTGAGTCCCTCCTGCTCTTTTACTGCTTTGAATTCTCTGACTTTCTTAAATGCCTCGGAAAAAAGACTCAAGGGGAGAATCAGTTGTAGATGTCTCTCTTAGGAAGTTAAGATATTCCTGAGTAAGTAGGTTAACAGGAAGAAGACATTATGAACTCAAATATCCAGTTAGTTTAAAAATGATGTTGTTTCCTTCTCTTGTATTATAATTTTCCTATTTAAGAATCTTGAAAGATATGTAATCACTGACAATATACAAAAATAAACTGTTAAGGACTTTATAATGCTTAGAACTATCTACCTATACTAATGTTAACTCTAAAAAAATGTCTGCAAATATAATACTATTTCAAATGTCTTTGTACATGTCATAATAGAGGGCTTTAAAATAGTTTACAATCTAACCTAAAAGTCTGAGTATATGGCATGGTTTCCAATAATGACAGATGTATGTTCTTATTTGTTAGTAGAGGAAACATTTTGTTCTATATTTGAAAATAATTATATTAATACTAACCTAAGAATGAACTGGAATCTGTAATGAAAGAAAACTTCTTTCAGTTGAGATTGTGTGTGTCTCTGTGTGTGTTTTATAGAACAATTTGGAAGGGTAGTATTACCACAAGTTCAAACAAACCATGGCATAATCTAAAATAATGGGGTTTACTTACCTGTAGATATTTATGTTATTAATATAGAACAAACATATGATAATTCAAGGTATATTTGTATACAAAATTTTAATGTTACATTTTTCTTTAAGATACATAAGTGCCCTTAAAAATATAAAAGTCAAGAGAACCAAAGAAAACAAACATCAATAATGTGTATGATTTCGTTAATATAACACTAGTGGCATATAAAAGAAATATTTAAAATGTTCCTTTCAAAGAAAGAACTTAATTATAACATCAGGACATAATGTAACTTCACTTACAAAGACAAAAATATTTTATCAGTCTTTAGTATCTTTAAATATCATCAGTTTATTTAAATCCTTACCATATACAAATGTCATGTCCCATATAATCCAGTATAACTGCACCTCCCCTCTGCCCCACAATTAAGCAAACAGAACACATTCAGAATGATTCAACATGGAACAATATTTTCTATAAAGAAAGCATGCTGACTAAATTGAAGATGACAAAAGATTGTATAGAATTAAGTACTCTGGTATAGTAAGTACAAATTTTAGAAGACCTTGCTAAGTTCATGTGGTGGACATCATGGAATTTTTAAATAATTAATGTACAGCACTGCATTTATTTAAAAAATAGACACAATATAGGCTATTTTATTTAATTAGAACCTTGATAAATACCAAAATTATGAAAAGGTTTTCTTAAATCAAACACCTTAAACAGCTTAAATCTCGTTAATAATGTGTTATTCCAATCAAGAAAGATGGTAGACTTCTCTATACGTGATCCATCAGACAGTTTAGTAAGGATTTTTGCTTGTTTTTATTTAAGACTTACTATGTAAAATGAGGTATAATTTACCCTTATAATATTCTCCCTTCTTGTGTGTACACCTTGATGCTTCTTGACAAATATATATATTTATTTAAGCACCACCACAGTCAAGCTATACAGTATTCCTATCACTCACAAAAGTCCCATCAAATCACGTTGCATTCAGTCTCCTCCCTTCATCTCCAGTTCCTGGTAAACACTGATCTGATTTCTGCCCTTGGAATTTTGTCTTTCAAAATGCCATAAAAAATGGAATCGTTCAGTGTGCAGCCATTTGTGTGTTGTGTCTTCTCCATAGTGTAATGATTTTTAAGATCTACCCGTGTTGTTACATGTGCCAGTGGTTCTATAGCATCTTGCTAGACCTCTAAGAAAACAGTGAGTCATGACTAGGATGAGTGCAGTGACTTTGGACTCTGGTTTGATATTCTAAGTTTGGTTTCAGAAAATAAACTTTTTCCCTGGGGTTAGCCCAATAAAGTTGAACTAAGTCATCCTAAGTGAAAGGAATGATTCCATCCTAAGTGATGGAATCTTTCAAAGATTCAGAAATGTTTAATTAATCTTAATTCACTGCAGTGTTTAAAGGTTTTTCCTGGGATTATTGAAAACTTGATTTTAAAAAAATTGCCCAAAGAACAATGAAAAAATTGAAAGCTACCAAAGTTGGGCAATTAGAACATGAGAGTTCATTGTACTGCTCTGCTGTCTCTTCTTTTGGGTTTATTTAGAAATTTTCATTATAACTTGAAAAAATAATCTCAAAGTACTTAATTTTTCTAAGCTATAATGCTGATAACTAACAAATTATTTTGTCTTCTGAAAGTAGCAATAATCTGCCAATGACTTGCACATCAAGTGGTAATAAGGAGCAATAACCAAGGCTTTTCTATGGTCAACTTTTTCCAGAACTTTTGTAACTATTTTAAATATGCTTTTCTGTTCTTTTGTGTAATAAATATTTTTATAAAATAAAAATTATTAGTTCACTTAAAATTAGCTTATAAGTGTGAGAATTTAAAAACTACAAAATAGATATTAATATTTCTTTAAATTTCCCATTTAAAAATGAATATATATATTTTAAAATGATGAATTACCCATCTTTTGTGAAAATATCAATTTCATATTAATATTTTACTTAATATTGACATTTTATTCTGAAAAATATAGGGAAATAATTTTAAAATATTTTCCTGTAATAGTAATGCTAAAGTGTGCATTATAGACATCACAAAAGTATGTTAGTCATATGAAACAAAGGATTTTTGATAAAAATCTAGTAAAATAGTCACAAATTAACTTAGTTAAAAAAAAAATCTGATCTGCATGGTACCTTAAAGGATTCAGATGTGAATCTCCTAACTTTGACTCTGTGGTTGGTGGTCATTTGGATTTATATGATTGTTTCCAGTTTTCAGCTATAATGAGTTAGCTATTATTATTCTCATGGGTTGGTAGAATGTGTACACTCCTTTTTTTTGAATATTTATACAGAAGTGGAATTTCTAAGTCACCAGGTTGCCTTGTGTTTAACTTTAGTTGACACTGCCCAAGAGGTTTTCTCAGAGAAGACAATGGCACCCCACTCCAGTACTCTTGCCTGGACAATCCCATGGATGGAGGAGCCTGGTAGGCTGCAGTCCATGGGGTCGCTAAGAGTCGGACACGACTGAGTGACTTCACTTTCACTTTTCACCTTCATGCATTGGAGAAGGAAATGGCAACCCACTCCAGTGTTCTTGCCTGGAGAATCCTAGGGACAGGGGAGCCTGGTGGGTCCTCTGGGTTGCACAGAGTCGGACACGACTGAAGCAACTTAGAGCAGCAGCAGCAGCAGCAGCAGCAAGAGGACTTATACCAATGACACCTTATACCAATGACACTTATACCTTTTCTAAAGGACTTATACCAATGACACCTCCACCAACATGAACGTTTGAATGGTGCAGTTGCTCCATGTCATCTCCAACATTTGGTTCTATCATTCTCATGAATGTATGGTGGTATATTTGGAGGTTTTAATTTTAATTTCTCTGATGATTACTAACATTGAACACTTTCTCACATACTCTTTTTCTTATCAATTTGTCCGTTCTTCCTATATTCTTGATACAAGTCTTTTGTTGGTTATATATTGTGAATTATTCTCCCAGTCAGGGCTTCCTTCATAGCTCAGTCGGTAAAGCATCTGTCTGCAATATAGGAGACCTGGGTTCAATTCCTGGGTCAGGAAGATCCCCTGGAGAAGGAAATGGCAAGCCACTCCAGTATTCTTGCTTGGAGAATCCCATGGACAGAGGAGCCTGGAGGGCTACAGTCCATTGGGTCACAAGAGTTGGACACTACTTAGTGACTAAACCACCACCACCATTCTCCCAGTCTGTGGTGTGACTTTTCACTCTCTTATTAATCACTTTATTAATTTTTTATCAGTTTCTCTTTGTAAATATTTTATACAGCATTTATTGTTCCTGTATCTTATTGTGTAAAACTGGTGAATTTAGTTTAAATCTAGTATTGATGCTTAAGGAACATTTGAGAACTTTATAACCCACTATGCTGTCAACAAACATTGAGTCTTTGTTACATACATTTTTTCATTCTTCTGGCAACTATAGAATGTTATGGGGAGATGAGTGAAGTCCCTATACCCAGGTCCCCTGAATAAATAGGGAATAAAAGATCCTTTGTAAACATACATTTTCTTAGAAAAAAGCTCTTTCTTGAAAAAAAAAAATCAACTGACCCCTTAAATATTTAGTAAAGGATGTAAGGTCATTGACTTTTTATTAATAATAAGCAGTTTGCCTTCATGCAAAATAGGTTATAAAATTGAAGATAAGATTTCTTACCAAATAGTAGTTTTAAATATTAGGATGCAACACAAGCATATGCTCACTCTCCATACATATTGCTATTTCACCTTTGGTTTTTGAAATAATCTTTCATAGATCACAGAAAGTATTGATTTTGCCTTTAGAAAAGCAGAATTTGATCATCCATGCCTTAGTGTTCTGTGACTCTCAAGTAAATAGCGTTGAAACTTCTAAGAAGTTATTTTGAGGAAGGCTGAAGCATCCATACATATGAAAGTAGTCAATCTAGATATGTTCTGCTTAAATGTTGCTTTTGAAGTATGTGCCAGAAGCTTGCAAACCTAATGAAAACTAAACAATTGCATCAATATTGTAACTGTCCACAGAATAGACAGTGATTTTTTAAAAAGCCTGGAAAAGTAGCAAAGATTTGTTTATAGGATATGTTTTTTAATGTCTTTTTTTATATACTAAAAACTGTGCACCAGAAAATATAGTACATATATTTAATTTCAACTAAATTCACTAAGAGGATTGAGCCCAGAATCAAACTACAGTATGATTTCATTGTGGATACCCCCAGTCTGTTTCAGAGTTCTATAATGTGATAAATGTTCATAGAGAACCAAACTGCATACAACTGTTTCAGTTGTGTAGGGCACATCATAAGTAGATGAAGTGCCTCTCTTGCCCAGGAGTTTATGATTTTACCATGTAAGACATGTATGACTAACTAAAATATAGGGGTGATTGTCGTATGTGTATACTGGAGTACACAGGAAAGAAATCATTGATTTAATTCAAAATTATGCATTAAACAACAATGGTTTGCACAAAGTTTGAATGTACTCAGTATCTGTCTTTTCAGACTTCTGTATTTTGATCATGGAAACAAACTCTTTTATTGAACTACCAGTGTTTCTTTTCAGATCGCACAAACTGATGTTCTTTCCTATTTCTACCATCAAATCAAGTGTAATGTTGTTATGCGTCTGCTCTTTTCGTCTTGTGTTGAGAGGCACTGGACTGCCACAGTTGTGTCTGCCACGGTACTTGTGTGGTTGTTACTGACTGCTGCAGTGCTGGTTTGCCTTCTGCCTGACCATGCCCCTATTCTATAGAATATAAAAACAATGCGCAAGAGATATGTTAGCTGCAGAAGCTTATTGGTTCCATTCTTAAGAGGAGCCTGATTTTCAGTAACAGAGTTACTGATAAACAGTTTTTATCTTGCTTATGAGCATATACATGCTAGAATTAAAAATAAAATAAAACCCTAGTTTGCTAGGGCAGTCATAACAGAATACCATAGATTGGGTACCTTAAAAAACAAATTTATTTTCTCACAGTTCTGCAAGCTGAAAGTCCAAGATAAGGTACAGGTAGCATAGATTCTCCTCAAGCCTGATTGCTTGATTTGCAGCCAGTCACCTACTCACTGTGTCCTCAAATGGCCTTTTCATCACAATGTGACCATTCCTGGTATATCTCTCTCTTTTTATAAAAACAATTGTCCTATTGAATTAGGGCATCCACCTTATGATCTCGTTAATTAACTTCTTGGGCTCAGATGTGGGAAACCTCAGATGTGGGAAACCTCGAGAAGGGCATGGCTACCCACTCCAGTATTCTTGCCTGGAAAATTCCCCAGACAGAGGAGCCTGGCAGGCTACTGTCTGTGGGGTCACAAAGAGCTGGACATGACTGAGCGACTAATATTTTCACTTTCAATTACCTTCTTGAAGGCCTTGTCTCCAGTTACAGTCACACTGGAGATTAGATTTCAACCTCAGTTTGGATATGACATAATTTAGTCTGTATTACTGACCAAAACACACAGTGGTTGAGTACAGAAGATAGGGTGGTAGAATTGGAATAGCTGTTTTCTTCTCTCTGTTGTTGATAACTGTGATGGACAGTACTGAAACAAAACTTAATTTCTCTTCTTCTTTCTTTAAAATATGAGTAAAATTGACTCTTATTCTTGTACTGACTTGTCTTTTATGACACATGGTATAATTTTTGTTTTTATCTTTTATTTTTTAAGGAGAGATTCTTCGCACTCTCTGTTCACTATGAATTCCAGCTCTTTTAAGTGGATTCTACTTAATTTATCTTCCTTTCTGCAGTTTCGGCTACAAGTAGTCAACTTAAGTGACCATAAAGACCAATAAACTGATTTAAAACCCTTTCTTCCACTAATTTACCACTTCAATAAAGTCTCACATTTAAAATTGTGATTCTATTGGCAGGTTTATCTATCTCCTAGGTTTACAAGGTTTACTTTGTGTTAACACCAAGCAGTTCCTCCAGTTTATTACTGTTTTACAAGGTTTTCTGTTCAGGATACGCTGACAATTTGTAAATCCCTTTTTATTTAAATCTAGATATCAAGGGAAGTCTTACTGAGATTCTGGCTAAAACCCTGAATTTCAGAAGGCAGTTGATTTAAATATGTGAACTATATAGCCAAAGACCAGTGCAAAGAAATTGAGGTATTAAGAAATTTAGATTGAACATATTTATACAATCAGAATGAACATCACATTTTTAAAATGGCTAGAGCTGACTTACTTATTGTCTGTGACTTTTTGGACACTAGACTTCTCTACAGGACTCAAAGAAAAGACCATTTTACTGAGGAGCTCTGCTTAGTCTAAGAAGTTAGTGGCTCAGACAGTAAAATGTCTGTCTGCAATGCAGGAGACCTGGGTTCGATTCCTGGGTTGGGAAGATCCCCTGGAGAAGGAAATGGTAGCCCACTCCAGTATTCTTGCCTGGAAAATCCCATGGACCACGGAGCCTGGTCGGCTACTGTCCATGGGGTCACAAAGAGTCGGACACGACTTCACTTTCACTTTCACTTTATGCTTTGTCATTTAGTTGTATCTGACTCTTAGCGACCCCATGGACTGTAGACTGCCAGGCTCCTCTGTCCATGGGGATTCTCCAGGCAAGAATATTGGAATGGGTTGCCATGTCCTCTTCCAGGGGATCTTCCCAACCCAGGGACTGAACCCAGATCTCCCGCATTGCAGGCAGATTACTGAGGAGAGGTATTAGTAAATCATCATTGTTGACAAGTTACATAAAATTGTTTCACTTACACGGCATCTTTAATGCATAGCTATACATGTTAGTATTAAAAAAAAATAAACTTTACTCTGCTGAGTATTTTTTTCCCATCTGATATTTAATCTGTTTTAAAGACCTACCACTTATGCCATCAGTTAATAATCTGTATAGCAACCACAATAATAATGCTTTACCATTCTGACACATGACATTTTATGTAGAATATTTATGAGTAATGAAATTAGTTTAAACAAACATGGGTTTATTGTATTTTTTTTAATCACCTTTCAAATATAAGTACTGGGGTAATTGTATAATCTATTGGCACATACTTACCTTTGATAAGTTGAGTAAGTTATGGCTCTTTTGATTTGTTATTTCTCTTCCTCTTTAATTACATGTCATTCAGATATGCAGCATTATAATTCAACATTTGTGTGTACTACATAGTGATCACCACTGCAATTGCAGTTGTCATCTTTTCCCATACAGTTGACCTCCTCACTCATTTCACCCACCTGCCAACCTCCTTCCCCTCTGGTAACCACTAATCTGATCTCTGTATCTATGAGTTTCTTTTTATTTTATTTTTTCACTTGTTTTATTCTTTTAGATTCAACATATGAATGAAATCATATGATATTTATCTTTCTCTGTCTGACTTATTTCACGTAGTGTAAAGCCTTCAAGTTTCATCCATGTTGTCACAAATGTCATGACTTTTTTGTGGTTGAGTGATATTCCATTGTGTATGTATGTTACCAAGTCCAAATTCATACTGCTTGCTGCATGACTGGCCAATAAATTGAGAGATAAGTTGTTGGGGCAAGGTATACAAATTTTATTTGAAAAGTCAGTGGACTGAGAAGATGGTGGACTAGTGTCCCAAAGAACCAACTTTCTCAAGTTATAATTTAGATTTATTTATGCTAAAAAGGAAGGGAATATTCAAATGCAAACTCTTTTGTTCTTGCAGCTCTGTAGGTGGGTCTGATCACAATATTCCTATAAGCTTTCAATAATATAATTGTTATTTTCTATTCTGGATATTTTGTATCTCTATAAGAATGGAAAAGAGTTATACTTTTAAAGGTCAGAGCATTGAGAATGGGCCATGATGTGTTATTTCAGGCTATAGGCAACATTCTTTTACAAAGATGCAGAGCAAGCATGACTAAACACAAGCAACAGAGTACAAGGGTTAGAGCTAAAGGAATTTATCTGTTATGAAGTCAGGTTTGTCCTTCTTTATTATATATACATCATATCTTCTTTATGCATTCATCCATCAGTGGAGTCTAGGTTATTTACATATCTTCACTTGTTGTTTCTCTTTTTCAAGTGGCATGTTAAGCAATTTTTTCTATTGACAAAATATTGTTGATATGTTTGGACACTGTTTTGTGTAGTTCTTTAACAAAGTAATTTGTTTCTGTACATTAAATACAAATTATCTGAAAGAGAAATCTAAAAAGTAATGCCATTTAGGATAGCATTGAAAACAGTAAAGTACTTAGGAATAAATTTAACCAAAGAGGGGAAAGACCTGTACACTGAAAACTATAAGAGCTTGATGAAAAAAGGTAGAAGAATACACAACTAAATATAAAGATATTCAATGTTCTTGAATTGGAAGAATTAGTATTGTTAAAATGCCCATACTACCTAAAATGATTCACAGAGTTAATGAAATCTCTATCAAAAATCAAGTAGCATTTTTCCTAGGGGAAAAAAACAAAACAAAAACTACTGTACATTTGTATGAAATGACAAAAGGTATCACACTGCCTAATTTCAAGCCATACTATAAAGCTATAATAATCAAAACGGTGTGGTACTTGCATAGAAACAGGCCCATAAGCTAGTAGAACAGAATAGAGTCCAGATGTAAACCAATTTATTCGTGGTAACCTAACTTTTGATAAGGGTGCCAAGAACGTGTAATGAAGAAAGAACAGTCTCTTCAATAAATGATGTTGGGAAAATTGGATATTCAAATGCAAAAACATGAAGTTGGACCCCTATCTTACACTTCTCATAAAAATTAACTCAAGACAGATCAAAGACTTAAATGTAAGACCTGAAACCATGAAAATCCTGAAAGAAAACATAGGTAAAAATATTCTTGACATTAATCTTAGCAATCATTTCTTGGATAAGATATAAAAATCATAGGCAACAGCAACTAATATCAAGTAAATGCAAACTGAAACCACAATATCTCCTCACACTTGTTAGGACAGCTATTATGAAAAAAAAAAAAAAAAAGATAGTGGGCAACAAATATTGGTGAGAATGTGGGAAAAAAGGAAACTCTTATATGCTAGTGATGGAAGTAAAATTATATAACCATAGTGGAAAATAGTAACTAACTACCTCAAAAATTAAAAATTGAACTACCATGTGATCTAGCAATCCCATTTCTGGATATTCAATAAATGAAATCAGTATCTCTGAGAGAAACCTGCACTCTTGCATTTATAAACTTTATTTACAGTAGCCAAGATATGAAGGCAACTTCAATGTCCATCATCAGGTGAATGGATTTAAAAAATGTACATATTGTAATTTATTAAAAAATGTGCTGTATCAATACATAAAATAGGATATGATTCAGCCATAAAAGAAGAAAGAAATCCTGTCATTTGCAACAACAAGATCAATCTGGAGGGCATTTTGCTAAGTGAATAAGCCAAAAAAAGAAAGACAAATATTCTTTGGTATCACTTACATGAGAAATCTTGAGAGAGAGAGAATTCATAAAAACAGAAGAATAAAATGGTGTCTGTTAGGATCTAAGAGAGAAGGAAGTGAGTTTGTGTCAGTCAAAGCCAAAAATTTTTCAAATAAATTCTGAGGATCTAATATACAGGATGGTTCTTATAGTAATACAGTATTGTGTGCTTAAAATTTTTTAAAGTATTTAGGCATTCTCATCACACACATCAAAGTTATCTATATAAACTATGTAAGATGATAGATGTGTTAATTATCTTAATCTTGGAAATCATTTTGCAATGTGTATATACACATCACATCCTCAATTTGTACATTTTAAAAATATATAACTTAAAAATTTGAAAGAAAAAAATCTAAAATGAAAAACTAAATAAGCTCTTGGTAAAGTAACAAATGTTTTGACTGAAAAAATGGTTCTTTGAAACAAAGAAACTGATATAATAATAATGTTAAATAAATGCTTAAACAAGTAGTGTGTAAATGAACTTTGTTTTGAACTAATATTTTCCAGTGTGTGTTGTTTTATTTTTAAGCCTTTTTCCTAAAGGTGTCTTGTGAAAATGGCCACAGGTGCTGCTTTAAGCATACTTTATATGCACCTAAAAGTTGGAATTTTTACAGAAACTTACATAAGGGTTCAATCTCTTCACTTTGAAAATGAATGTCTTCAAATGGCAAGATCTACAATTTGCATACACTTTTTCAAAAAAGCATGTCTATATACAGTGCTGATAAGACTTGAAGGCACTGATTATTCCTTCCCTTTGATCTGTAATTTCACCTGCAAATTCATAGCCTTAAGTATCTTACAATTTGACACTAATCTCTCCACAGTTACTACTGTTAACTATATTTTCAGTTGCAAAGTTATAATTTTAAGATGAGGGTGATAAAAGAAATTGAACATCAGAAGAAATTAATCTATTTTAACTCTGAAACAACAATCTTCCTGAGGCAATTTTCTGTATATCTCCAAGGAATAAAGAAATCTTTTCCGTTCAGCCTAAGGTAGAATTCTCAGGTAGGATGAATTATCTTAAAGTTCTCAAACACTGCAGATGTTGTGAAGGAGGATCAAACATTTCTATGGGAGGTGGTTCCAGCCAATCTTAATTTTCATAGTAATTCACTTCTTGTGAATTCATCCTTTGTGTTTACTTATTTGTTTGGCATCATAATGTATAAGAAAATCTGCAGTTGGTTTCTTAGGCTCTGCTTGTTTCTAGGTGGTTAGCTTTCATATTTATTCTCTACTTATCTACGTCTTGCCTTTAGAAATTCTGGCTCTTAATCTCTAAGCCATGTATAATAACAGTTGGTGAATATGAAACCCTGATAATTTTAAGGCCAGTGCTAATGTTTACAACTATTTTCTAAGTGGTGTAGGTAAATAAACATGGTGGAATGCTGCAGATATTCATCTGTGATAACCATCTCACCCTGAAGCAGTGCTGAGCCCTATATCTGCGGCAGTCAATGGTAACTGCAAAAAGAGTTAAAGATGGCAGGACCCTAGATTTAAAATTGAAATAGACATGAATCTAGAGAGGATAATAAAGAAAAGTAATTTAAAATCACAGCATCAAAACTGGTACCCCTTTCCACAGCACCTTTTTTTTTTTTTTCCAAGTAAAGTAATAGAGAATTATTTCACTTGAAAATCTCAGAGATAGAATGAAGGATATTGATTTATAAATTATGTTTTACATGAAGTTCAGTCATCTTTGAAATGACATTTTTCTAGCTGTATATAAAGTATCATTCAAAAAATTAAGCAAATTTCAATAACGTTTGGTAGGTAATTATAGGTTAATAAAATAATAAGGTATTGTATAAAGAAAGTGTATGCTCTAGCTTGGTAAAGATCCACAAGGTGATTGACATTTTCATTCTTTCCTAGAAAAAGGAATTTGATGAAAGAACTCTGTATTAATTATAAGAGACTCCCTGAAAACTAATGTAGCTCCTTTAATTACTGTATTGTGTTCTTTGTGGGGGGCTTCCCTGGTAGCACAGTGGTAAAGAACGTAACTGCCAATGCTGAAGATGGGGGGTTTGATCCCTGGGTCAGAAAAATCCCCTGGTAAAGGAAATGGCAACCCACTCTAGTATTCTTGCCTAGAAAATCCCATGGACAGAGGAGCCTAGCAGGCTACAGTTCATAGGGTCACAAAAGAGTCAGACATGACGTAACAACTGAAGAAAAAAAAAAATGTTCTTTGTAGATAAATAATTTTGCAGGGGCAAAAATAAAAGTGCAATCAGTCATCTATAACTTGTCTATCTGGAGAAAACCACTAAGAATATTTTTCTTTGTATAACACATGTAGATAACGATATAACGACAAAAAAAGAAAAATATATAATGCATGTAGATATATTGTTACCAAAAGGAGTTTCTTTGTATTTTTTCTCTCCATATATTATAAATAGTTTATAGTTCAAAATACATATAGTAATACTATTGGTACATGAGTGAATATAGATGAAAGTAAGTACTACATGGAAATTCATTGTAATATACTTAAAACATCTCTGTTTTAATTTGAATTTTTTCAAAATAAATAAATTTTGTTAATGGATATATATTATTTTATTGCATTCCTGTATGACCATTTGTTAACCAGTTTCCTCTTTAAACTTTTATATATTATTATTATTTTTAATTTTAGCCATGCTATTATTATACACATAGTTGTACAAACCCCTTGCCCTTTTCCAATGAGTTGCTTTATCATTAGGCAATTGCAGTAACAGAAGGAGTTCTTTTTAAGCAGAAGAAAGTTTTGATGGGGAATTAGTTGTTGTGAAGTCTTTGCAAGGGCTGCAAGAGCCATCTCTAGGTCTTCCAGGCATGACTCACAGAACAGCGTGATCATAGAGACCTTCCAAGGGCACTGCTGCCTCTGTTTGACCAGAAAGCTTGGGGATCAAGAAGTTACTGCCCAAATTGCTCGCCTAGAACCCAGTATATTGAGTAAAATCCAGAGAACTAAAAGTTATTTACTAGGACCACATCTCTTCAGCCATACAGTACAAGAAAAGTTGTGCTCTGTTTACTAGGCAGGCAGTGCCAGCCCACACTTCTGTGACTGTCCTGTCACAGAAGAAACAGGTGCTGTGTTATATTCACCTTACTAATTGCAGGCAAGCATGTACATGGTGGCAGCTAGGTCTCAGCAAGTCGCAAAGTGATCATTAGCTTTCCAGTCTCTAGTAGTGGGGCAGCAAATCTTAGACTTTCTAAGAATCAGTTCCATAATATCGTCAGGTGGTTAGAATAGGAAACAAGAGTCCAAAATGGTGGTGGCTAAAAGACAAGGAAGGGAAAAGCCCGCAAAAATAGAACAAAGGAAGGTCCAAGGACCGGAGTGAGGACCTCAGGTAGAACAGGGCACTCCTGCTAGCCCAATTTACATAGGGCAGGCCCAGGGGGGAGGAAAAACATATAATAAAAGGAAGAGCCAAAGGGCCAGGGCTCCCCACTCCCTCTCTTCTCTTTGCGTCTTTGGGTCGACATGCCCTCGCACCTTGAGGACGTATTGGCCTGCTATTTTCTAAATAAAATTGTGCTGTAACACGGAGCTGTAACACTGATCTAAGAGCTATAACACGGTCTGTTTGAGACCTGAGAGCTATAACACGGTCTGCCCAAGACCCGAGAGCTATAACAGTCTGTACGAGAGCGATGACACGCCGAGGGCTCTAACATCCATAGCTTCAAATTTTTGTTGAGATGAGATAGAACCGAGGAGAATATACTCGGCTGACAATATGAACTATCTGGGTCAAAAGTTATTGGTTTGTGACATCCTAGCAGTATATCACGGAGAAGGCAATGGCACCTCACTCCAGTACTCTTGCCTGGAAAATCCCATGGATGAAGGAGCCTGCTAGGCTGCAGTCCATGGGGTTGCTAAGAGTCAGACACGACTAAGGGACTTCACTTTCACTTTTCACTTTCATGCATTGGAGAAGGAAATGGCAACCCACTCCAGTGTTCTTGCCTGGAGAATCCCAGGGAAGGATTGGCTGCCGTCTATGGGGTTGCACAGGGTCAGACACGACTGAAGCGACTTAGCAGCAGCAGTATATCAGAGTACCTATTCTTGTAGTCTTTCACAGCATTGTATTTTTAAAAATTATTTGCAAATGTGAAAATCAAGCATGGTAGTATATTTATTGCTGTTTAATTTATGTTGTCTGTGCCTGATTGTGTGAGGAGAGGACTTCATTGTTGCAAGGTTTGGGGAAACAGCTATGTACCTCAAAGAGAAGTTCCTAAGATACAGCAGATGCAGCTGTCCAGTGCCCAGTTCTCTAATACAAAAGGGCCATCATAGATTTGCAGCATTATCTTTTCCTTCAGTTCTGTACATAAAATCACCTTCTGAGTGAGAAATTCCTGGTCCCCAACATTTGAAGTATGAAACACAATCCTAACATTTTATATCTCCTTTAGTGTTCTATATTTTTCTCTCTAGCACATATCATTAACATATTATATAATTAGCTGCTGCTGCTAAGTCACTTCAGTTGTGTCCGACTCTGTGCGACCCCATAGACGGCAGCCCACCAGGCTCCCCCGTCCCTGGGATTCTCCAGGCAAGAACACTGGAGTGGGTTGCCATTTCCTTCTCCAATGCATGAAAGTGAAAAGTGAAAGTGAAGTCGCTCAGTTGTGTCCGGCTCTCAGCGACCCCATGGACTGCAGCCCACCAGGCTCCTCCACGCAGTTTTGTTTATTACTTTTTCCCCTAGTAGAATGTAAATGCCTTGAAAGATTTGGACTGTTTGGTTCAATGCTGTATTTCCTGTATCTGGCAGGTAGAGATCATTAAATACTTTACTTAAATTAATAAATAAATGGACAGATACTTCATTTCTTACATCTTATCTTTTTATTAAGTAAAGCATGTATACAGGACTTTTTGCTTTCATTTAAAATGTACAGAGTTGCAGAGGACCATTAAAGTGAAAGTGAAGTGAAGTTGCTCAGTCATGTCTGACTCTTTGTGACCCCGTGGACTGTAGCCTACCAGGCTCCTCTGTCCATGGAATGTTCCAGGCAAGAGTACTGGAATGGGTTGCCATTTCCTTGCTCCCAGTCTAAAATGAAAATGAGTGATACAGGTTACAAATGCATAGTTTTAAAAAATCTTTTAGAGATCTAAGGTGCAAATAAGCCTAAATACACTGAAATGCAGAATGTGATAAGGCCTTTGTAGGACTTATGGCAGAATGACAAGATAAGGAGGTATCATGGATAAGGAAAAATCAGAAAAACTTGAACTTTTTGCAGACCCCTTGGGATGGCCTGATGAGTCAGAATCCCAATAGCCTCATCCACAAAGCCAGTATGAACCACCGACTCTTCCCTGTGGGTCTCCACTGAGAGCTCCAGGTAGTACACCAGAGGCTGGAGGCGGGGCAAATTAACTGTGAGAAATCTCTCTGAAACACGCAAGGAGTTCATCAAGTACAAGAAGCAGGAGCTGAAAACTCGGTCAGGTTTGCTCAGAGAACTGCCTCTGAAGGGCTTCTGATCTTCACTGAACTTAAAGAACTAGCGGGTCAGGGGCAAGGAAGGATATCGGAGAAAGGTTCCTTTGAGGCATTCAACATTTTACTGAGTACAGTAGTGGTGGCTAAAGATACACGGGGAAGGTAGGTAAACTAAGAGAAATCCATCCTGGGTACCCTAAGTCATCAATAAGTACAAGGAATAGCTATTGAAGTTTAGAGCAGGGCAGCAGGGCAAAAAGAAGTCTCCTGAAGTTCAGAAAACAAGGCACAAGACTGTAGAGCAAAGCAAAACAAGACAAAATAAAAGTGGCATTTAGGCTGCAAAACAGAGAATCATGCATGCTTTGGAGTACTGGCCGCTAGACATAGAAGATTCATGAGAGTCCCATCAGGAATCAAATCTCAGCATGGAGCTTACGATAAATCACATTGTTAGCATAAACTCTTACGGTCTGTGACTTAAAAATACTCTTAGCAGATGGACTATGCCAAGGGCTCAGAGCTCATCTCTCTATAGTGTCCAAAGGCCAGTCCTTAAGAACAGCATTTCTGAGAATGTTCTGGATTTAAGGCACCCAGGCCTACTAAGCCAACTGTTAACTCTTTTCCATGCAGAAATGTTAAAATAATTTCTTCACACTGAAAGGAAATGATCTGCAGGGAGAATAGAGAGCACACCAAAGGTAAATATAATTGACATTTAATGGGCAAATGTGATAGATAACATATTTTTTAAATTTTATATATACCTGCTATAATGGCTAAAATTAAAAAGTATTAATGGTATGGTATGGTATGCTATTAATACCATATTAACAGGGCTTTGGAGCAATATTTCATATTTCACTGGAGAGCAAATAAAATGGTACTACCTCTTGAAAAATTGGTTTGGCAAATGAATATACATCAGCCACAATACCCAGCAATCCCAAGTGTAGGTGTTTATCCAAGAGAAATGGAAAATAGCAAGACATGAACAAACATGTTCATGGTAACTTTATTCGCAATAGACCAAACTGGAAACAACAAAAATGTCTATTATTAGGGGAACAGATAAACAAAATGTGGTTTACTCAAACTTAGTAATAAAAAAGGAAGAGTCTATTGACATATACAAACTTTGGATGAATCTTAAAATGTTATGACTTGCCAAAGAAGCCAGACACAAGAGCACACTTGTAAAATTCCATTTATACAAAACCCTAGAACCAATATACAGTGAAAGAAATCAGAACAGTACTCACCTTTGGGTTTGGATTACCACTATAAATGTACTAAGTATAAATCCCCCCCCAAAAAAACAGCCTCAAAAAGGTCCATATCATGCTTAGAAATACAGAATTTCTGATATAACAGTGTTGAGGCTAAGCACAAAATACTGAAAATATTGGTGAGAAAAAAAGTTATTCACTTTTCAATAAGAAAGAATTATAGAAAATAAAATATACTTATCTAAGGGACACATATTAGCCAACATCTAGAAAATCTCAGCATGAGTGTTAAAGTAATCATTAGCTTCTAAGTCTGTTAAAATTGCAATAATTTTATATTCAGTGAATTTTTCACTTTGCATAGGAGACTCCTTAAATCTGAAATCTTCAAGAGGCTGCTATTCAGTATCAAATTTCCAATCACCAAATGTATCTCAAAGGATAAAATCATAAAAATTGTTAACTTCAAAAATGTAATCATGGACTGAAGTCATAGAGTTTATTTAGCCAAAAGCTTTTTTAAGTAACTCAGGAAATCTGTGCAGGTGGCAAAGAAGACCATGGTCTATGGAATGGTCCTTTAATCTGTCAGTGTCTTGAAGGGCATTTATTATAGAATTACAACTTTTAGCTCCCTTTGAAGAAATCTTTCAGAGTGCTGTGTAAATTGTCATGTGACATTTTCAGAAATTTCTCCAAAGCTCATTTTGTTGCATTTAAAAAGATAGTTGTTCTTATAGACTCATTTCTTCCTTAAAAGTAACTTGTTCTTGTCTGCATGTTCACTAGCCTATTAGTTTAATTTGAGATTAATGATCCCTTTCAGCCTAAAAATAAACAGTAAATTTAAATCAGACTCATAATCTATTTGAATGACATTCTGATGTTGATCTTAGGGAATTTTATGAGGAAAGCATAGCTAGATATTTAATATAACCTTTTGAGATTGACACATAATACTTTTAGTTATTTTCTGAATCTTTTCTAATTTCCTTATGCATTTTACTAGATGTAAAGAGTGGCATTTTATTTGAAAACTTCTCTGCTCATTTCAATAATATATTTGAACATGGACACACAAATTAGATGTCTGCACTTCACTTAGACATTGTTCCTTAGAATAAACATACCTGAGACAAGGGATCAAGATATTATAAATACACAAAATAATTACTTGAGAAACAAATGTCCCTAGGAAATGGTGCTAGGTGAACAAAATATTTATAAATCAAATTGTTGCATTATAGGTAATATGTATTCTTAACCTCAGTATCTTATTAGTTACATTTTATTCAATTTGAGACACATACAGACAATTTTTGGAGAAATGTCGCAGACAGACAGGCAATCATTCTTTGAAAGCATTCACCCAGGAAGCTATGTGCCAGGCAACAAAGAAATTTAGTTGGAGTTGATTTCCCTTTTGCTTTTCATCTGCTTTTATTTTCCTGTGGGCCCTTTAAACCTGTTCTTTACAGGCTACTTCATAAATCATCTTTTCTCATTTTTCTAATTCTTTTTCTTCCTTTCAAGGATTTTATAAATCAATACCCTCCTTATCTATCATTTAAGATTTTCTCTCACTTTTATTACTGATTTGATAGCCACACTAGTCCTCAACTCAGTCAGTCACCCTCAGGGCTAGGATTTCAGGACTATTTACTTTTTAAAATAATCTCAAAGGAATGCATTTGGTTTTTTCAGGATGGGGTTGCTGAGGAGCACAGGTGTCATATGTTGACAGCAATGAGCTATCTAGGGAAGACAAAATTGAGTATTCACTAGGGTAACTGAAAGTCTGTATTGAGTACTGAAAAACAGTGCAGACTTCTGCTGAGAAGAATAGAAAGGAAAATAAATATTTATTAAGCATGTCCTATACTAAGCATACGGAGAAGGCAATGGCACCCCACTCCAGTACTCTTGCCTGGAAAATCCCATGGACAGAGGAGCCTGGTAGGCTGCAGTCCATGGGGTCGCTAGGAGTTGGACATGACTGAGCGACTTCACTTTCACTTTTCACTTTCATGCATTGGAGAAGGAAATGGCAACCCACTCCAGTGTTCTTGCCTGGAGAATCCCAGGGACAGGGGAGCCTTGTGGGCTGCCATCTATGGGGTCGCACAGAGTCAGACATGACTGAAGTGACTTAGCAGCGGCAGCAGCATACTAAGCATAGGCTTATATATTATTATTTCATTGTGTCCTTTAAATAACTCTATAATTTTGGGATTCCAGTTGTACTAAAGGTACAAACTAGTTTTGCCACAAAGAGTTGCTAGTAATGAGATTAGACTGGCAGACATGTAAATTACAGCCAGATTTACTTCACACTTAGAGCAGTCAGTCTTGCAAACAGAATAAAACCATAGCTAACTGGGTTTCTTAGGCACCAAGATATATTGAGGAACAAGATAGTTCAGCAGAAGGAAGGACCACTTCCCAACCAAAAGCTTTATTTGGGCAACAGTGAAATTAAAATAAAAATACTGATTAAGAGTCCTTTAACTGTGAATAGTGAACACAAGTGCACAAAGAATAAAATGTTTCCTGTTATTTTACAAGTTCATCTGTCAGGGAAACCCAGTTAGGAAAAATTTGATAATTATATTCATAAAATATACATATTTATGAAAAGAGTTCACAGTTTGAGTAATATTGTAATAGTCAATATTTTCAAATCACAAAGTGTCTCTTGAAAGACATAATTATTTGCAAATACTATGCAACTAACATAAATCATATTTACAAGATATATTTTAATCATGTTATAAAAGTGCTGTCATTACAACTAAAATGCCACTTGATTGACACAGTATGCTTTAAATTAAGGATCCTGTGTACTTAATTGAGACTACTTTTTGTTTTATTAAAAATGTTATTTACATTTTAGCAAAGAAAATAATGTTCTGATAGTGTCCACCTCATTCTTAAAATATTCTGCTATTGATGCATATGATGATGTGTCCAGTAAAAACAAGAATATGTAGTGATTTAGGTTATTTTCACAGACTGTGTGTGTGTTCATTTGGTATTGATTGGAACTGAGCCTAAATAGTCCAAATATTAATAAGAACTATGGTTAACATCTAGATTATGAAAGGCAAGTTCCATCGTTTAGGTTGCCATCTTTAACCAGCAGCATAAATAGTCTTTTTTTTTTCCTTGTTGTAACGTGATGAGAGGAGGTTGAAAGTTTGAAACCACCGTGTGGCTCTCTGCTGAGAAAATAGACTGCTGATTACTGTTCCTGTTAGAGGTGCTTTTTGTCTGTATAGACTAGTTCTAAGTTGAAATTCAACTACCAGTTGCCTTAATGGTTCTTGGCTTTCCCAGCTGCATTAGTTAAGGATGAAGGGCAATAGGCAATACAGGGATCATGATATTAATAATGCCTATGTGCTTGTCTAGAAGGACCATTTCTGGTTGATGATTCATTAGTTCTGGGATATTTAGTCAAGTGGTCAGTCACACTCAGCTTTAGTTTGGTTTGTTTGTTTCATCAATTTGTAAAACAGGATGAGAATAATATTGTCTTCAGTTCAGTTCAGTTCAGTTACTCAGTTGTATCCAACTCTTTGCAACCCAATGGACTGCAGCATGCCAGGCCTCCCTGTACATCACCAACTCCCAGAGTTTACTCAAACTCACGTCCGTTGAGTTGGTGATGCCATCCAACCATCTCATTCTCTGTTGTCCCCTTCTCCTCCTGCCTTCATTGTTTCCCGGCATCAAAGTCTTTTCAAATGAGTCAGTTCTTCGCATCAAGTATTGGCGTTTCAACTTCAGTATCAGTCCTTCCATGAATATTCAGGATTGATTTCCTTCAGGATTGACTGGATGGATCTCCTTGCAGTCTGAGGAACTCACAAAAGTCTTCTCCAACACCACAGTTCAAAAGCATCAATTCTTCGGCTCTCAGCTTTCTTTGTAGTCCAACTCTCACATCCATACATGACTACTGGAAAAACCATAGCTTTGACTAGATGAACCTTTGTTGGCAAAGTAATGTCTCTGCGTTTTAATAGGCTGCCTATCTTGGTCATAACTTTCCTTCCAAGGAGCAAGCATCTTTTAATTTCATGGCTGCAGTCACCATCTGCAGTGATTTTGGAGCCCAGAAAAATAAAGTCTGACACTGTTTCCACTCTTTCCCTATTTCCCATGAAGTGATGGGACTGGATGCCATAATCTTAGTTTTCTGAATGCTGAGTTTTAAGCCAACTTTTTCACTCTCCGCTTTCACTTTCATCAAGAGGCTCTTTGGTTCTTCCTCACTTTCTGCCATAAGGATGGTCTCATTTGCATATCTGAGGTTATTTATATTTCCCTCAGCAATCTTGATTTCAGCTTGTGCTTCATCCAGCCCAGCGTTTTTCATGAAGTACTCTGCATATAAGTTAAATAAATAGGGTGACAATATACAGCCTTGATGTACTCCTTTTCCTATTTGGAACCAGCCTGTTGTTCCATGTCCAGTTCAAACTGTTGCTTCCTGACCTGCATACAGATTCCTCAAGAGGCAGATCAGGTGATCTGGTAGTCCTATCTCTTTAAGAATTTTACAGAGTTTGCTGTGGTCCACATAGTCAAAGGCTTTGGCATAGTCAATAAAGCGGAAGTAGATGTTTTTCTGGAATTCTCTTGCTTTTTCAATGATCCAACAGATGTTGGCAATTTTATCTCTGGTTCCTCTGCCTTTTCTTAATCCAGCTTGGACATCTGGAAGTTCACGGTTCAGATACTGTGTAAGGCTGACTTGGAGAATTTTGAGTATTACTTTAGTAGCGTGTGAGATGAGTGCAATTGTGCAGTAGTTTGAGCGTTCTTTGGCATTGCCTTTCTTTGGGATTGGAATGAAAACTGACATTTTCCAGTCACTGTGGCCACTGCTGAGTTTTCCAAATTTGTTGGCATATTGAGTGCAGCACTTTCATAGCATCATCTTTTAGGTTTGAAATAGCTCAACTAGAATTCCACACCTCCACTAGCTTTGCTCATAGTGATGCTTCCTAAGGCCCACTTGACTTCGAATTCCAGGATGTCTTGCTCTAGGTTGATGATCACACCATTGTGATTATCTAGGTCATAAAGATCTTTTTTGTAGTTATTCTGTGTTTTCTTGCCACCTCTGCTTAATATCTTCTGCTTCTGTTAGGTCCATCCCATTTCTTTCCTTTATTATGCCCATCTTTGCATGAAATGTTCCCTTGGTAGCTTTAATTTTCTTGAAGAGATCGCTAGACTTTCCCATTCTTTTGTCTTCCTCTATTTATTTGCACTGATCACTGAGGAAGGCTTTCTTATCTCTTCTTGCTATTCTTTGGAACTCTGTGTTCAAATAGGTATATCTTTCCTTCTCTCCTTTGCTTTTTGCTTTGCTTCTATTCACAGTTATTTGTAAGGCCTCCTCAGACAGCCATTTTGCCTTTTTATCCTTGAGGAAATTGAAGATGATCTTGATGCCTCCCTCCTGTACAATGTCATAAACCTCTGTCCATAGTTCTTCTGCCACTGTTTATCAGATTTAATCCCTTGAATCTATTTGTCACTTCCACTGTGTAATCATAAGGGATTTGATTTAGGTCATACCTGAATGGTCTAGTGCTTTTCCCTACTTTCTTCAATTTAAGTCTGAATTTGGCAATAAGGAGTTTATGTTTTGAGGCACAGTCAGCTCCTGGTCTTGTTTTTGCTGACTGTATAGAGCTTCCCCATCTTTGGCTGTGAAGAATATAATCAGTCTGATTTCATTATTGACCATCTGGTGATGTCCACGTGAATAGTCTTCTCTTGTGTTGTTGGAAAAGGGTGTTTGCTATGACCAGTGCATTCTCTTGGCAAAATTCTATTAGCCTTTGCCCTGCTTCATTTTGTACTCCAAGGCCAAATTTGCCTGTTACTCCAGGTATTTCTTGACTTCCTTCTTTTGCATTCCAGTCCCCTCTAATGAAAAGGACATCTATTTTGGGTGTTAGTTCTAGAAGGTCTTATATGTCTTAAAGAAGTGTTCAACTTCAGTTTCCTCAGCATTACTGGTCGGGGCATAGACTTTGGAAACGAACAGAGATCATTCTGTCATTTTTGAGATTGCATCCAAATACAGCATTTCTTACTTTCTCCAAAAAGTTATTGTGGGAATAGAAAAATATTGTGTCTGTTAAAAAAAATAAACTGACACACATTAAAAAGTTTAAAGAGTGTTTTGAGCAAAGGCTAATTTAAATCAGGCAGCATCTAAGTGGTTAGAGCACTCCACAAAGAGGAGCTAGCAACAGGTCTTATAGAGAAGAGGCAGAAGCAAAGTAAGGCCATTACTTGATTTGTTACAGCTTAACTGGCTACATTCTTTGAGAAAACCTAGTTGGCTTCGATTCATTGTCCTTACATTTTAATTTCTTAAGACATTTCAGGTTTAGGTTACAGTTTGCTTTTGTAGGCTCCTAAGGACTATGAAGAAGGCTGAGCGCCAAAGAATTGATGCTTTTGAACTGTGGTGTTGGAGAAGACTCTTGAGAGTCCCTTGGACTGCAAGGAGATCCAACCAGTCCATTCTGAAGGAGATCAGCCCTGGGATTTCTTTGGAAGGAATGATGCTAAAGCTGAAACTCCAGTAATTTGGCCACCTCATGCGAAGAGTTGACTCATTGGAAAAGACTCTGATGCTGGGAGGGATTGGGGGCAGGAGGAGAAGGGGATGACAGAGGATGAGATGGCTGGATGGCATCACTGACTCGATGGACGTGAGTCTGAGTGAACTCTGGGAGTTGGTGATGGACAGGGAGGCCTGGCATGCTGCGATTCATGGGGTCGCAAAGAGTTGGTCAGACTCGACTGAGCAACTGATCTGATCTCTGATCTGAAGGCACTAAAGCTGCCTCAGTTTAATGGTCTCCTTGTTTAATAAACTTAACATTACTAAAACACCTTTCAAAATTGCAAAGCTTATGAATCTATTTTCCCATAATAAGACCAGATCAAAACAAATCATGGAAAAATCAAGAGGTAATAACATATTAGGTTTACTCCACTCCTCAGAATTAGAATCAGGTGCCAGATTCTTGGCCTTCTCACATCTCTTTTTGAAGGGCAGAGGCTAAAGAGAAGGTTCTTCTCTAAGGCCCATCCCTACCATGCACTCTCTATTTCTGTTCTTCACTTAGGCTTGTATACCATGACTTGAAGGACTTTCATTGCCCAGATGGTGTCTCTCCTTATTCCATCACTGCTGTTGGCTTCCTGAATGGTAAACCTGTTGTGGTTTTCAAAGTTCACATTCATCCCTTCTGATGTCTTTGGCAGTCTTCAGGATGTGTGTGGAGTTCCACCTTCAAGTTCTGCGGTTATGATTCTTTAGTAGTTTCCCAAGAGGGAGGCCTCACTCATTCTCTGTAATTCCTCAGAATGAAAGCTCTTAGATTTGGCAAATGTTTCCCTGGGTTCTGATTTAGAAACAAGGTGAGTGGCATAATACAGATTGCTACATCAAACTCTTATCTTATTTAATTTTTATTTATATTGGAGGATACTTGTTAACAGTATTGTGTTAGTTTCATGTGTTCAGCAAAGTGATTCAATTATACACATCTATTTTTTAAAAATTACTTTCCCATTGAGGTTATTACAGAGTATTGAGCAGTTACAGGTGCCATATGGGCTTCCCTGGTAGCTCAGCTAGTAAAGAATCTGTCTGCCATGAAGGAGACCCCAATTTGATTCCTGGGTTGTGAAAATCCCCTGGAGAAGGGATAGGCTACTCACTCCAGTATTCTTGGCCTTCCCTGGTGGCTCAGTTGGAAAAAAATTCACCTCCATGCAGAAGACTTGGGTTCAATCCCTGGGTTGGGAAGATCCCCTGGAGGAGGGCATGGCAACCCACTCTAATATTCTTGTCTGGAGATTCACCATGGACAGAGGAGACTGGTGGGCTGCAATCCATGGGGTTGCAAAGAGTCAAACACAACCAATCGACTAAGCACAGCACAGCACACCTGTGCTATACAGTAGGTTTCTGTTTGTTTTGTTTTAATGTTTATTGGAGTATATTCGATTTATAATGTTTTATTAGTTTCAGGTGTACAACAAAGTAAAACAGCTATTCATATGCATATATCCACTTTTTAAAAATATTCTTTTCCAATGTAGGCCATTGCAGAGTACTGAGTAGAGTTACCTGTGCTATCCAGTAAGTCTGTATAAGTTATCTATTTTATATGTAGTAGTGTGTATATGTCAATCCCCATTTCCCTATTTATCCCTCCCACTCATTCTCCTCCCTGGTAACAGATAAGTTTGTTATCTACATCTGTGACTCTATTTTTGTTTTATAACTAAGTGCATTTGTATCATTTTTTAGGATCCCATTTATAAGCAATATCAGATATTTGTCTTTGTCTGACTTACTACTCAGTTTCACAATCTCTAGGTCCATCTATGTTGCTGCAAATGGCATTATTTCATTCATTTTATGGCTGAGTGATATTCCATTGTGTATATGTACCACATCTTCTTTATCCATTCATCTATCAGTGAGCATTTAGGATATTTCCATGTCTTGGCTATTGTAAATAATGCTGCTTTGAACACAGATATGCATATATCCTTTTGAACCATATATGCCTAGGAGTGAGATTGCTGGATCACATGGTAACTCTATTTTTAGTTTTTTAAGGAATGTTCATGCTGTTCTCCATAGCGTCTATACCAATTTATAGTCCCACTAACAGTGTAAGAGAGTTCTCTTTCCTCAGCACCCTCCCCAGCATTTATTGTT